>NW_027187398.1:8388572-8402370 GCF_028583685.1 Petaurus breviceps papuanus
GAGAGAGAGAGAGAGGGAGAGGGAGAGAGAGAGAGAGAGGGAGGGAGAGGGAGGGAGAAAAGGAGGGAGGGAGAGAGAGAGAGAGAAAAAGAGAGAGGAGAAGAAGAAGGAGAAAAAGACGAGAAAGAAGGACTAGGAGGACAAATAGAGGCAGACAGAGATAGAGACAGAGACAGAGATAGATATATGTGATATATATGAAAGCAGGGACAATCTATTGGAAAAGTTGGGATCTAAAGTACACATAGAAGCATTAACCTTGGTGAGAAGGGCCTTCTCTTTGTCAGAATTTAGAGTAAAGAAGGAGAGAATGGGGATGATTTCAAGAGATTTTTGATAAAGGGGAGGGAGGGCGACTAGGTGGTGCAGTGAATAGAGCACCTGCACTGGAGTCAGGAGGACCTGAGGTCAAATCTGGCAAAATGAGCAGGCAAAGGAAGTAAACCAAGCAAAGAAATCCAACATTAGACTCCTATTTTGGGGACAAAAAGGATCAAAGCATGGAACAGGAGGAAGACAGTGAAGTCAGAACTCCTGCACCAAAAGCTTCAAAGGAAAATATGAGCTGTGGCCTGTAACAGGTCACAGAGGACCTTAAGAAGCAGATAAGAGAAGTGAAAGAAAAATTGGGAAGAGAAATGAGAACGATGCAAGAAAATTACGAAATGAGAGTCAACAGCCTGACTGAAGAAAATAACACCTTAAAAAACAGACTAACTCAATTGGCAAAAGAGGCTCAAAAGGGCAAGGAGGAGAAGAATCCCTTTAAAAGCCAAATGTGCCAGATGGAAAAAGAATCTCAAAAGCTCATTGAGGAGAATCATTACCCCAGATTTAGAACAGAGCAAAGGGAAGCTAGTGACTTTATGAGAAATCAAGATGATGTTAAACAGATTCAAACAAATGAAAGAATAGAAGGCAATGTGAAATATCTCATGGGAAAAACCATTGACCTGGAAAATAAATCCAGGAGAAATAATTTAAAAATTATTTGACTACCTGAAAGGCATGATCAAAGAAAAAACCTAGAAATCATCCTCCAAGAAATTCTCAAGGAAAATTGCCCTGATGTCTTAGAACCAGAAGGCAAAATAGAGGTTGAAAGAATCCACCTATCATCTCCTGAAAAAGGTCCCAAAAAGAAAACTTCTAGGAATAAAATAGCCAGGTTCTAAAATTCCCAGATCAAGGAGAGAATATCATAAGTAGCCAGGAAGAAACAATTTGAATATTGTGGAAACACAATCAGGATAACACAGCATCTGGCAGCTTCTACACTGAGGGATTGAAGGGCCTGGAATATGATATTTTGGAGGGCAGAGGAGCTGGGATTAAAACCAAGAATCACCTACCCAGCAAAATTGAGTATCATGTTTCAGGAGAAAATATGGTCATTCAGTGGAATAGAGGACTTTCAAGCATTCTTGAAGAAAAAACCAGAGTTGAATAGAAAATTTGACATTTAGATACAAGAAGCATGAGAAGGTAAACAGGGAAAAGAAATCATAAGGAACTTATCAAAGTTGAGCTATTAACATTCCTACAGGAAAAATGATCATTATAACTGATGAAACTTTTCTCAGTATGAAAATAGTTGAAGGGAATATAAATATATATATATATGTCTATGTCGGAGGTTATGCGGGGATATAAATACATATGTGAATGTGTGTATATATGTTTACAGGTATACATAGATAGAGGGCACAGGACCAATTTAATAGGAAGGGATGATACTTAAAAGGTATATAATGAGAGGAGATGGGGAGAGACAGAATGGGGTAAACCATCTCATATAGAAGAGGCAAGGGAAAATGGTTACAATAGAGGAGAAGAACAGGAAAGCAAAAGGGAATGGGTCAACCTTATTCTCATTGAATTTGGCTCGGAGAGGGAATGACATACACACTAAATAGGGTATCTCACCCTACAGGAGAGTAGGGGGGAAGGGGATGAAACGGGGCATGATGGAAGGGAGGGCAGACTAGGGGAGGGAAGTTGGAAGCACCCACTTTTGAAAAAGGGACTGGATCAAAGTAGAGAATAGAACAAGTGGGAGGTGGGATAGGAGGGGGGGAAATATAGTCAGTCTTTTACAATATATCCACTATCCAAATGTTTTGCATAGCTACACATGTACAACCTATACTGAATTGCTTATCTTCCCAGTAAGGGTGGGTGACAAGGGAGGAAGGGAACGAATCTGGAATTCAAAGTTTTAAAATCAAATGTTTAAAAAAAATATATATATATATAATATTATTATTAATACTATTTTACATGTAATTGGGAAATAAGATATACAGGTACTGGGGCATGGAGATCCACCATGCCCTACTGGAAAAGTCAAAGGAGGTATGGGAGAAGATATGGGCGAGAGCAGATTGGAGGAGGGGATATCTTGTGGGACTGCTATTTTGGGGCAGTGGGTAGGGGGAAAGCAGGGAGAAGATTTGTAACTCAAAATCTGGTGGAAATGAATGATGTAAATCAGAAGTTAATAAAGTATTTGAAAAATGAAAAAAATTATTTTTTCAGTTAACAAACATTTAATTTCTCTCTTTCTTACCCTCACCATCATGGGGAAAAAAAGAAAAACAAAACTCTTGTAATAAATATGCATACTCAAGCAAAATTAATTCCCATATTGGCCATGTCCAAATGTATATAACTCTTTCTGAATATTTAGAGGTCATGATTTTATCTAACAAGCTAACCCAGTTTATCCTAAGAGACTGTGGTGAGGGAAAGCTGAGAAACCAAGTGGGAGGGATATTGTATAGGAACCAGAGAAATGAAACCTTAGAACTTAGCTATCATGACATCATCAGTGCCCATCTCTGGAACTGAGGTCAAGTAGGCAGTTAATGTACCAGCAAGTGGGCACTGGATTCAAGTGTAAAGGACAGAAAGGAATTATGTGAAGATGGTAGCATGTTAGGACCTAGAAGAACTTAGATCTATTAGAAATATCCTAGTAAAGCTCTAAGAACATTCCAGAAGAAAATATTATAAAGAAAACTAAAGACAATCAGTTATAAACTTCTACATGCATTCTAGGATTGAAAAGAAAGAGCACTAGATTCCTGTGTAATCTGTGAGCAAAGACATGCCTGGGTAGGTAGAAGGCCATGTGAACAAATTGTTACATTTCTTTTTTTTTTTCAAATCAAATACTTTATTAACTTATGGTTTACATCATTCATTTCCGCAAGATTTTGAGTTTCAAATTTTCTCCGTTTTTCCACTACCCACCACCCCAAAACAGCAGTCCCACAGGATATCCTCTCCTCCAATCTGCTCTCTCCCATATCTTCTCCCATACCCCCTTTGACTTTCCAGTAGGCCATGGTAGATCTCTATGCCCCAGTGCCTGTATATCTTATTTCCCAGCTACATGTAAAATAATATTAATAATAGTATATAGTGAGTAAAGTGCCGGCCCTGGAGTCAGGAGGACCCGAATTCAGTTCCAGCCTTTTTGAGACTCTTTTGCCATTTGAGTTAGTCTATTTTAAAAGGTGTAATTTTCTTTCTTTTTTTTTTTTGAGGGCAATTGGGGTTAAGTAACTTGCCCAAGGTCACATGGCTAGTTTGTGTGTGTGTGTGTGTGTGTGTGTGTGTGTGTTTGTGTGTGTGTGTGTGTGTGTGTGTGTTTAAGTGTCTGAGGTTAGATCCAAACTCAGATCCTCCTGACTCCAGGGTGGACCCTCTACTCACTGTGCCACCTAGACGCCCCAAGGTGTTATTTTCTTCAGTCATGTTGTTGACTCTCATTTCATAATTTTCCTGCATCATTCTCATTTCTCTTCCCAATTTTTCCTACACTTCTCTTATTTGCTTTTCAAAATCCTTCTTAAGGTCCTCTGTGACCTGTAATCAGCTTGTATTTTTCTTTGAAGCTTTTGGTGCAGGAGTTCTGACTTCACTGTCTTCCTCCTGTTCCATGCTTTGATCCTTTTTGTCCCCAAAATAGGAGTCTAATGTTAGATTCCTCTGTTTGCTTTGCTTCCCTCATTTACTCATGTTGCCACTCCATTACTTGACTTCTGGGCTTTTTGCCACAGTAGAACTCTGCTACCAGACAAGGTAGAAGATAGTGCCAAGACCAGCACCTAGGTCAAACACTCCTGAACCAGCATCCAGCCTGTGCCTGAACTACAGTAGGAGATAAGATCAGAAAATTCCTGGAGAAACTGGAGCCTATTCTTATCTACTATACTTAATCAAGCATGGCTTGCCCACATTGTTCAAGATTATGGGAGGAAGCAGAGGTGGATCCAAGCACAAACCCTCAACCCAGAAACAGATCCTGGAGATATGAGTAAATAGAAGAAAATGCCAAATACAATGAAGTAATGTCTTATACTCAGAGAAGCCCAAGAGGTAAACTCAGAAGAAAAGAGTAACTACAGAAAAGTTCAAATAGAGCTTCAGAGAAAAGAATATCCTGGACACAAAAACTACAAGAGTACACTGAATGAAACAAGAAATACAAAATACCAGTTAAAGGAAACAACAATTAGGGAAGAAATTATGGCAAAAAGAATTAATAGCCTAGAATGATGGGGTAAGCCTTATACAAGAATTAAACTGCCTGAAACATAGAATGAGACAAACAAAAGCAACAACTCTATGAGACAACAAGAAATATTAAAGCAAAATTAAAAACAACAAGAAAATGTAAGATATTCTCAAAAACAACTGACCTAGAAAACAATTCAAAGAGATATATTCTTATAATTATTGGACTGCTTGAAAATCATAGACACACCCCTGAACCCTGGATATAATATTTCAAGAAACATAAATGATAGCAATCCAGTTTTCTTAGACTCAGGGGGCAAAATAAAAATAGAAAGAACCCATCAATAACTTCTGGAGAGAAACAGCTTTATTGAAGATTTTACTCAACTAAAAGTAAAGAACCTTATTCAAGTAAAACACTTTTTGAAAATTAGAATGGACCTGACAGAAATAAATGATTGCGTGAGGCAATAAGAAGTAATGGAACAAAACTAAAAGATTGATAAAATAGAAGAAAGTATAAAGTGTCTCTTATCAAAAACAAATGGCCTGAAACATATCAAAGACAGACAATGTAGGGATCATATTTATTGTTGTAATTTTTCAGTTGTGTCTCACTTTTAGTGATCCCATTTGGGATTTTCTTGGCAAAGATACTAGAGTGATTTGCCATTTCCTTTTCCAGATCATTTTTTAGATGAGAAAACTGAGGCAAAGTGTTAAGTAACTTGTCCAAGGTCACACAAGCAAGTGTCTGAGGCCATAGTTGAACTCAGGAAGATGAGTCTTCCCGACTCCAGGCCCTGCACTTTATTAATTGTGCTACCTAGCTGCCTAAGAATCATTGTATTAACTCAGAATCTTGACAATAAGAAGCCTAGATACCACATTTGATGAAATTATGAACAAAAACTACCTAGATCTTTTAGGGAATCATCTGGCACAGTGAAAATGGAAAGAATCCCTTAGTCACCACTGGAAAGAAAATCCCAGTGAAAACTCCCACTAACATCATTCCTCAAATCCAGAACTTCTAGGTTGAAGAAAAAAAGTACTACAACAACCAGAAAGAAAGAGTTCAAGTACCAAGGAGTCACAGTCAGCATCACAATAAGACTTGGCTGCTATATGTTTAAAGAAGAAGAGAACTTGATATAGGATATTCCAAAAGGTCAAAGATAAAGGTTTTAAACTGAAAAAATAACCTGTCTAGCAAAAGTTAGTTTAATCTTACAAAGAAAAATGAGCCTTTAACAAATTAGAGAACTTTCAAGGATTCCTGATGAAAAAGCCAGAACTGAGTAAACATTTTGAAATACAAATATGATAGATAAGGAAAAAAAATAAGTAAGGCAAATCTATTTGATCATTTGGAAGGGACTATAAGATGATGATGTGTTTACATTCTAAAAGGAGAAGAATCAAGTGTCTTTACACACCCTAATGTTTTCAAGGGACATAGAAAAAAGTGTGACAGGAAGAAGGCTTGAGGATGGTTCTGTTCTGCTTGAAAGTCTTAGGAGAAGGAAATGGAAGGGAAAGAGATAATGTTGGGGGGAAAAGGAGGAAGGAAGAGGGGGAACTCACTATCTCATACAATAGGATTACATGCAATAAAGTATACATGAACATGGAGGAAGGGATGGGAGAATAAGCATCCCCAAAACCTCACTTTCAACTGAACGGTACAACTGAAGGCTCAACACACCCACATATACACAAACATACAAAGAACGCAGTACATAAATACACGAAACTCAAAAAGGAAATAGGAGTGGTCAAGAAGAGGGGTGTTTAAGAAGGAAAGCAAGATAGCTGATGGTGTAGTCATGAGCAAAACAAACTCCAACATGGAAAGGAGATGTGTGAAAGGAGGCAGAAATAAGAGAAAATAAAAAAAGAATAAAAACTTGTAATTGGGAGTGGAGCAAGTCCAGGATGAAAAGGGAAATGGTGAGGAAACAGGTTTCTTCAATTATAACTCACAAGTATTAGGTAAACTATTCCAATTTCTTCTTTTTTGAAAAGGGGGGGCAGGGGCAAAGAGAGGGAAAAGTACAGGAAGATAAGATAGGAGGGAGGGAAATACAAATTAACAATCCCAATTAACAATCCCAACTGAACATAAATAGGGATGAACTCTTCCATAAAATGAAAAAATATAGCATAATGGATTAAAAAAAGAACCCAACAATATGTTGTTTACAAGAAACACATTTGAAACATAGAGGGTTCCAGAGGGCCTTGAGCAGAATCTGTTATGCTTCAGATTAATTGGAAAAAAAAGCAGGAGTAATAATCATGATTTCAGACAAAGTCATGGTAAAAAAAAGATATGTTAAAAAGAGATGAACAGGGACACTACATTATGCTTAAAGTCACCATGGATAACAAATCAATATTAATACTTAATATATGTATTAAGCAGTGCAGTATTTAAACACTTAAAAGAGAAATTAATAGAATTATAGGAAGAAATAGTCAATGAAACTATTCTACTAAGGTATCTCATTATGCCCCTATCAGGCTTAACAAAATCTAACAAAAAGGGGGTGGCTAGGTGGCACAATGAGTAAAGCTCTGGCCCCAGAGTCGAGAGGACCTGAGTTCAGTTCCAGCCTCAGACACTTAACACCCACACAAAAAAATTAGCCATGTAACCTTGGGCAAGTTACTTAATCCCAATTGCCCTCCAAAAGGAAAAAAAAAATCTAACAAAAAGATGAACAAGAAAGAAGGACCTGATTGGAACTTTAGAAACGTTACAGATAATAGGTCTCTAGTGATTACTGAATCAGAACAGAAAGGATTAAACATATTTCTCAGTGCACCATTGCAAAAATCAACCAGGTATTATGGTATAAAAGCTCCACAAACAAATGTAGAAAAGCAGGACTACTAAATACATCCTTACTGACCATAATGCAATAAACATTTCATTCAATAAAGAGCCTTTGAAGGAAAAATTAAAATCAATCAGAGACTAAATAATTGTGGACCAGTGAAAACCAATATGACTTTCCCTTTCCTAACCATCCTCCCTGGCATGCATGTAAAGCAAAGCTAATAAACCCAGAGACTGGACATTACCCTACACCCCTAGTCTCTTGCTGGATGGCCAGAGTTAGAGTTAAATGCCCTACATTCCTGCCTCTTATTCCTCACTCTTTACTAAGCAATTTAGAAAAGAGTCTCATTTCATTACTCTCAGCTATCTTCCCATACACACTACAGAGCAGATTCCTATTGGTGTCAGCTGGCACTTTGTCTAAAATTCTATGAATTATAAGTTTGACTCCTGAAGGATTCTGGCCCCTTTGACTGGATGGAGTGTGAATGCCATTGCATAGTTCCATGTCTAAAAGCTACACCACGTGTGGGTTGCTCTCAAGTGGGGCTAGGGGGACCCAAGTCACATACTGAGATTATTCCCTATGGGCATTTGTTTTGCTCTTTCCCTTGTGAATAGTAATAAAGTCTGGTTAATTGCTGTTTCTGGGTGGCTTTGCTGATCTTCACCCTAACTCTTTTGCATTACAATTTAATTCTAATGAATTGGTGGGTGAAAGAACAAATTATAGTAGCAAAAAAAATTTTTATCAAGGAAAATAACAATGAAATAATATGTCAAAGTTCATGAAATGTGGCTAAAGCATTCCTTAGGGGAAATTTATATCTTTAAATACTTTCATGATCAAAAGAGACATAGGACAGATCAGTGATTGGGCATGCATTAAAAAAAAACTATAAAATTAACATATCAAAAATTCTGAACTGATCACTAAATTACAAATTCTGGAAATCAAAGAAATTAAAGATTGAAAGCAAAAAAAAAACCCCCACTGAATTGATAAAGAAAAAAAGGTGTTATTTTTAAAAATGAATTTTAAAAAGTTAGCTAGTCTGATTTTTAAAAAGAGAGGAAGACCGAGTTATATTGAAAATAAAAAAGGAGAATTCATGACTGAAAATAAAGGAAACCATTAGAATCTATTTTGCTCAATTATATGCCAACAAAACTGATAATCTAGTTGAAATGGATGAACTGATATAAAAATATAAAATATACAAGCAGAAAAGTAGATTATTCATATAGTCCAATATAAGAAAAAGGAAGTTGTATAATCTACAAGTGAATTTACAAAGAAAAAATACCCAGAGCCAGATGCATTTATCAGTGAATTCTCTCACACTTTCAAAGAAAAATTAATTACGGTATTACATAAGCTGTTTGAAAAAATGGAAAAGAAAGAATCCTTCCATACTCTTACTTTGATATACACACACACATATAAAATACATATATGTAATATATATATGAACAATGTCTTGATACTTAAGCCAAAGTAGAAATAGAAAACCATAGACCAATATTTCTAATGAACATATGAATGAACAATGAAGCAAATATGCCAACAGAATTAGTCATATAAATGACTAGTCATGAAAGCATTTAAAGATATAAATTTCCCCTAAGGAATGCTTTAGCCACATTTCATAAACTTTGATATATTATTTCATTGTTATCATTTTCCTTGATGAAATTTTCTTTTGTTGCTATAATTTGTTCTTTCACCCACCAATTCATTAGAATTAAATTGTTGTAATGCAAAAGAGTTAGAGTGAAGATCAGCAAAGCCACCCAGAAACAGCAATTAACCAAACTTAATTATATGTCAATAGGTTAGCAAATAGGCTAAACAACATATTTAAAATATATAGTATGATCAGATTTAATTTATACCAGAAATGCAGGGTTGGTTCAATATAAGAGAAACTATAAACATAATAGATCACATTAATAACAAAAATAATAAAAATCACATGATTATATCAATAGACATGGAAAAGGCTTTTTGACAAAATCCACCAATCATTCTCAAAAACACTAAGAAGCATAGAAATAAAAGAACTTTTCCTTGCTAGAGTCAGTAGCATCTATTTCATAGGAGTTTTTAACCTGTGGTTTGTAGACTTGTTTTATTTTTTTAATTTTTGTTTGTTTTTTGAAGGGGGGAAGACAGGGCAATTGGAGTTAAGTGACTTGCCCAAGGTCACACGGCTAGGAAGTGTTAAGTGTCTGAGGTCACATTTGAACTCAGGTCCTCCTGACTCTAGGGCTGGTGCTCTATTCACTGCACCACCTAGCTGGCTGGACTTGTTTTATTTTTTTATTTTTTAAAGTAGCATTTTATTTTTTCTAATTACATGTCAAGACAATTTTTGATGTTCATTTAAAAATTTTTGAGTTCTAAATTTATCTTCTCCCCTCCTTTCCCTCCTCCTTAAAATGGTAAACAATATGATATAGGTTATATATGTGCAATCATGCAAAACACATTCCCATATTAGTTATGTTGTGAAAGAAGAAACAGACCAAAAGGAAACCACACACACACACACAATAATAATAACAACAAAAACAACAAAGAGAGTGAAAATAGTATCCTTCGATCTGCATTCAGATTCATCAATTTTTTCTCTGGATGTGCACAGTATTTTCCATCATGAGTCCTTTGGAAATATCTTGGATTATTGTATTGCTGAGAAAAGCCGACTCATTCATGGTTGATCATCACACAGTATTACTGTGTACTGTGTACAATGTTCTCCTGGTTCTGCTCATTTAACTTTTCATCAGTTCATATAAGTTTTTCCAGGTTTTTCTGAAATCTGTCTACTCAACATTTCTTATAACAATAGTATTCCATTACATTCATATACCATAAGTAGTTCAATCATTCCCCAACTGATGGGCATCTCCTCAATTTCCAGTTTTTTATCACCACAAAAGAGGTGCTATAAATATTTTTGTGCATGTAGATCCTTTCTCTTTTTTATGATTTTTTTGGGATTCAGACCACAGTAGTGGTATTGCTGGATCAAATGCATTGTTAGTTTGATTGCCCTTTGGGCATATGTAAATTTGTTCTATACAATATCGGTTTCCATTGAAATCCTATGCATTTTATTTTAAGCATTTAAAAACATTATTCTGAAAAGGGTTCTATAGATTTCTCCAGACTAACAAAGGAAATCAAGAGCAAACATTGTATGTAATGAAAAAAAGTTAGAGTGAAGCTTTCCCATAGGGACAGGGTAAAGCAAGGATGTTCAATATCACCCAGTGGTAGAAATGCTAGCTATAGTAACTAGATTAGAAAAAGAAATAGCATTTTTTCTTTTCATTTTAAAAATCAGGAATGTTTCTAATGTATTTAATTCAGGGTATATACCAGATTACTGGTTGAATTAGATTTAATGAACTCAGGGCAACTCCTGAATGGAAATATTAAAGAATATACATGGTATTAGAGAAGCATAGATTTAGAATTGGAAGGAAACTTGGAGGTAATTTAGGTCATTTTTGTTCGACCTCATTTTACAGATGAGGAAACTGAGGTTCAGAGAAGTTAAATGATTTGCCTAAAATCACACAAGAAGTGGTGGAACTGCGATTTAATTCCTAGGTCTTCTGATTCCAAACCAGGGCTAATTATTCTCAGCATCAACGGGTACCTTTACAAAAACTGATAATGTGATAAGATATAAATAATAAATAAAATTTAAAAGGCTGTTATAGTCCATAATGCAATAAAATAGTACTTAGTAAAGGAATTTATGAGTAAAAGATTCAGACCTAAATAGAGATTTAGTAATGACATTATGAATTATGGTTAGGTTAAAAAAATCAATAAATCAATAAAGAATCAAAAAATGATAATGATAGTGACACATCATACTAATAACTAAAATGACTTTTAGAGGAAAACTGTGCTATTTTATTATGTTATACATAATTATAAGAACAAAACATTAACAAAATAGAAAAAGAGGATTAATTAACCAAGCAGCATAAAATATTAGAATATAAACAAATATCTTAAAAGAAATACAAAGAAAAATTTCAAACTAAAATACTGTAGATATAGAAAATAGAACTGATTGAAATAGAAAAATAGAATTGATAAAATGAAAATAGAACTGCTAAACATAACCAAGTACTTAAAAAAAAGACTAATTATATTAATAAAATAATTAACTAAAACAATTAGGAGGAAAAGGAGGAAAATCAAATTAACAAATAAAAAAATGAACAACGGAGAAAATATAAAGAGAATGATCAGAAGCTACTATACTCAGCTATATGCCAGCAAAACTAAGAATTCAAAGAACACAGATGAGCATCTCCTAAATATTAAAATGCTCAAATTAATAAAAACAAGAAATAGAGGTCTTTTACAAAGCCATTCTAAGAAAAAGAAATCAAATGAGTCATAAATGAATTGTTAAAGGAAAAAAAAGAATCTAGCCTGTATATGTTTAGAAATGAATTCATATAACTAGGTTGCAAGAAACAATGAATATGATGAATATAGAGAAACATGGAAAGACTTACATGAATTGAAGCACAATGAATTAAGCAAAGCCAAGAAAAACAATACCCACAATGGCCGTAACAATGTAAAGAGAAAGAATAACCATTAATCAAAAGTAAATGTCACAAAATTACAAAGTACAAGCATACCCCCAAAGAAGACATATGAAAAGTTACTCCTCACCTCACTCCTTTGTAGAGGTGGAGCTCCACAAGTGTGGAACATGGAATATATTTTCAGACTTTATTGATATATTGATCGGTTTTGTTGATTTTTTTTCTCTGAAAAATATGTTACAGGATGGTTCCTTTGGAGGGCTGAGGGGAGAGTAATATTGGTCAATGTAATAAAAGATATCAATAAAGTTCATTCTAAAAAAAAGTGGATTCTGATAATATTTAAAGAGAGGTTAATGTTTATACTACAAAAGTATAAAAAAAAATAGAGCCAGAAGGCACCCTACTAAACACCTTTTATGAGACAAATATGGTCCTGGTATCCTAAACAGGGAAAGATAAGGCAGAGAAAGAGATCTGTAGGCCAGTTTCACTAATGAATATTAGCACAATCATTCGAAATAAAATCCTTGCAAGATGACTATGACAATATATGAAGAAAATAATTCACTACAATCAAGTTGGATTCATGTCAGAAAGGCAACCATGGTTTAACATTAGGAAAACAATTAGCATAATTAATCATTTAAACAAAAGTAACAAGAAAAGGGTTATTCCAACAGATGTAGAAATGTCTCTGAAAAAAACACATTAAAACTCTTTAGAAGGATAGGCATGGAAGGTTGTTTTAATGTGTTCAGAAGCATGTATCTGAAACTAAGAACTAGAATTATTTGCATTGGAGAAACATTGGAAGCTTTCCCAGCACTAATAGAAAGTAAATCAAGGGATTCATTTTTTTCCATTATTATTTGGTATAGTCTAGAAATGCTAACTACAGTAATAAGACAATAGAACATAATTAAAGATACACACATTGGTAGAGAGGAGATTAAATTACCCCTATTTTCAGGTAACCTAATGTTGTACTTTGAAAACTCCAGGAAATCAGCAAAGAAACTATTTATGAAGTAAAGAAAGGAAATCATTGAACAAATTAATTATGTAAAATATATACAAAATAAATCCATGAGGTAACAATGAGAAAAATTCTATTCAAAATAATTTTAAAATGCATAGGTAGCTGGGTTTAAAAAGCCCTTTTCTTCCATAGCCCTGGTGTAAGTTTGAGATGCAGAGGAGGCTACCCAAGAGGCTAAGTGTAAAACCAAGATTTCAAGAGTAACCTGGGGTCAAAGAAGAGAGTTGGTGTTTATGCATTTAGGAAAATCCCCACAATTATCTGTAGTGATTCCATCAACCCTTTTCATGTACAGGGTCCTTTACTAATCCTCTACACTTTACATGTGGGGACTACTGTACAAGTGGGATATCCCTACTACTTTACACATGGCACAATCCCTTCTATCTGTCTGTCTCTCCTTCACCCCCTCCCTGCCGTGGAATCATTCTTTTACTTTTGCTATCTGGGTCAAAGGGCATGAACAGATTAGGAACTTTTTTCAAGTAAGGCCAAAGTGTTTCCCAGAATGTTTGGACTAAGTCACAGCTGCACTAACAGTATATTGTCCTCCTTGTCTCCCTTTAGCCCTTCCAAAATTATTTCCACCTTCTGTCATCTTTGCCAACTTGCTGTTTTAATTTACATTTTTCTTATCATTATTGTTTTGGAGCAGTATTTCATATGGTTGTTGGTAGTTTGAAATTCTTCAAAAAACTTCATATCTATCTTTTGATCTCATCTATGGGGAGAGTGGTTCTTAGCCTGATATATATATATATATATATATATATATATATATATATATATATATA
>NW_027187398.1:8402380-8485931 GCF_028583685.1 Petaurus breviceps papuanus
TATATATATATATATATATATATATATATATATATATATATATATATTGGAGGGGGGAAGGTAGGGCAATTGGGGTTAAGTGACTTGCCCAAGGTCACATGGCTAGTTTTTGTGTTAAGTGTCTGAGGCTGGATTTGAACTCAGGTCCTCCTGACTCCAGGGCCGTTGCTCTATTCACTTCGCCCCCTAGTCTGATATATTTTTATATTAATTCCCTACATGTCTTGAATAGAATTAAGGACTGGACTTATAATTTCACTGTTGGATGTGGAGGAACTTCCTGAAGGAAGGAAGGCAAATTCTGAACCTCATCTGCAACCAGTCTTAGATTGCTGCCTAGGACACTGAGAAATGAGATGACTTGCCTAGGGTAACACAGACAGAAACAGGACTTAAAGCTAAATCCAGCTCTCATCACTAAGCAATGATGCCTCCTTCTATCTTGCATAGTAGCAGGCTTTTGACAGTTATTTGATGCAAATTTGTTTCCAAATCGATGACTTTTCTTTTTATCTGTCTGCATTGGTCATAGGATCATATAATCAGATTTAAAGCTAGGGAAGACTTTGGAAGCCATGGAATTCAAACTCATTTTACAGATGAAGAAACTGAGGCTGAGATTAAATAACTTGCCTAGGATCACAGCCAGTAAGTCATTGAGGCAACATATGAACTCAGGGTGTCCCTTGACTACAAGGTCAGCGTCAGTGTTCCTAGCCTCCTTGTACCTATTAATTTAAAGCATGCTAAAGCTTTAGATTTCTGTTTAAGGGTTTTCCACCTAGCCATCGTTGTGAAAAGTACTCCCTTTCACCCCTCCATTTATTTATTTTTTAAGCAATCGGGGTTAAGTAACTTGCTCAAGGTTACTCAGCCAGGTGTTTCTGGGTGTGGTGCTGAGTATTTGAGCCTGGATTTGATCCCCAGGTCATCCCGACACTGAGCCGGTGCTCTTACTCGCTGAGCCACCTGGCCGCTCCTCCCCTCCATTTATTTTTAATCCTTTGACCTTTCCTTTTAAGGTTTCCTCTGACACTTTTGGCCCTATGCAGACGGCATTCGCATCCTTGGCACCCCTGTTGGGTCTGTATTGTCAGGTACCACGAGGATATGAATGTAGGCAGCTCGAGATCTTTAAGCAGAACCCAAGGAAGGATCACCGTCCAGGGGGCTCAACAGGTTGGGTGGGGCAGTCGTTCAGGAATTTTGACACTCGTTCGCTAGAGGAAGGATATTCCCCGTTTCGTGGAGGGAAGAGACTATGTCTAAACCTCTTCTTCGGCTTCCAACCTAAAGTGCTAGTGACCCGACTCTAACACAGCAGCAACCCGGAAGATACTAGAGAAGTCGGTGACCTGAGAGGAGATTGAGGGTGGTGCCTGGCGGCAGGATTGAGATCCTCCTCTGAGGTCCAGGGCCCTGCACCTTACCCCCCATTACGGCCGTAGTAAATAGGAGTTTAATAAAGAAATGCTGGACTGAATACCCTTTGGCAATAATCTCCCACTAACTTTAGCCCACCTTTCTTTAGCTGGTCTGAAAGCCCGTGTCAAACTGAAGTTATTTTGGATATTGTGCGAAGCAGCCTTTCCAGAAGTACAATTCATGTATCTCCCAGCACGCGGAGCAAGCATGCATGTAGTCTGGGGAAAACAGCTGTTGGCAGATGGCAAGTCATCGCCACCTGGTGGTTCCAATGCTTATTTAAGAGCTCATCCGGCTTGCTGGAGCAGCATGTGAGACAGTGAAAATCATACAGGAGCTTTGACCTCGTCTCTGGCCTGAAACTTTGCACAGGACCCTAGAACCTCCGAGAGACTTGGAGTCTCCCTCTACAAAGGGTCGGTGATGTGTTGGAAGGATAATAGTGGAATGAGACATTTTTTCGATGTGACCAAATGTTTGTGTTTTGTTTTGCCTGACTTCATGTTACAAGTTTTTTGTTTTTTTTTTTGGGTGGTGGTGGTGGTGGGTGGTTGGGAAGGAGAGAAAATAGATTTTTGCGAATTGAAAAAAAGAGAATGTATAGTGATGAAGAACTGGGATGGCGTTCCAGCCCCATCACTTACTGTTAGCTACTTTAGGCAAGTTACTTCCCTGAGTTTCCTCATCTGAAAATGAGGGAGTTACATTAGAAAATTTCCTAAGTCTCTTCTGATTTACCTATTAGATATGAATCATTAGCTGGCTGTAGAGAGAGAACACAAGTCTCCAAAGAGTGGACTATCAGTTTCATAGCCATCAATGGGGAAATTTATGGTATCTGAGCAGGCTGTACCACATAACCAAAACCCATCACTGTAGCAAATGTATTACAATTATAGTTGAGTTAGCCATGTGGCAAAGAAATGGATGACCGATGACTGCCAGTCTTCCTCTAGTATCATCCTAATGTCAAAAGGAAATGAGGGAGACCTTTAGTACTACCCCAAGAGATAAACTTATGGGAGGATAATAGTAAATTATATAGGTTGGAAAGGCATGGATGGGTAATTTAACACTTAGAGGGAACATTAAATTTGAACTTACACACATTCAGTTCAACAAACATGTATTAAGTTCCTACTACGTAAAAAAAACTTGAAATCAGCCTTGTCATTTGGGAAAAGTTATTTAAAAATATTTTGCTCCAATGGTCCTACACTGCAAAAAGTGTGAGAACCGTTAATCTACAACATTATCCTGATTTACCAGCCTATTAACCTTATATAAAAAAGGTAATGAATTTTGTGTGGCATAACTTGTTCTCAAGTGAATGAAGGTTGGCTTCTGAGATCTGTTTTCTAAGTGCTCACAAACAATGTTTGCTTTTTTTCAATCTACTTTATAAGTGCAGCAGACTGACATCGAGTTAACTGGTTCATTGTTTCTGTAATCTATTCCCTCTTTCCTCTTGGGATATTTTCTAATGGGACATCTACCCCTTAGCTATCTTTCAGCATCCTTAGTTCCTCAAAGATCATTAGCTGCTGTTAACATATTGACTTTTATATTAACATTTGCCTTTCTTTCAGGAACTTTGAGTAGTTAAGCTCATCATAGATCAGGAGGCTTGAACTTTGTCTAAGAGCTCTCTTTTGCTCGAGTTTCAATTTCCTCAACCACATTTGTTTTACACCTTCCAATTTGAAGATCCTTGATAGAAAGGGTGGAAGCAAAATGAGTTATTTTGCTTTATCTGTTAAACTGTTACAAGCAGCAGGCTTTTCTCTCCCAGTTATCTTGTTCCAAGTATAACTAAAAATAGTACCCTCCTTTTGTCAACATTTTTCACTAGCCTAAGTCCATTCTGGAGTTCAGTTGTTCAGATGCTATTCTTACAGGATCTAGCTTTTTTTTTTTTTAATTTGTTTTCACTTAGGATTGTGCCTGGCACAAATAAGCAATTAATAAATGCTTAATGACAGGTTATATGTCCCTCCTATTTTTGAATATATACATATATATTTAAATTTGCACTCAATGGAAAACACTTTAGTTATTTTTACTTTTTATATTTCAATGGAATAAATCACAATTCAGTCACTGGATTTTTGATAGCTGTCTCTTTTACTAGCTTTCGTTTTAGGGACATGAAGCTATGGCATCACACATAATTTCTCTGAACTTCTAAAACTCTGCTTTCCATAAAGTCCAGGGTACAAAACCAGTGATTAGAATTCAGTGTTTTCATTCCTCTTCCTCATTTGACTATCAGCAAATTTATTTTTCTTGTCTATAAAAAGGAAGTCTAAATGAATACTCATTTCTTTCTAAACTCAAATTGAGGGCCATATAATATTACCATTATTCTTTAGGGGGAAGTAGCAAAGAGGTTGATTTGAAATTCACGTATGGGAAAATTTCATTAACTCTAATGATCTAAAAGTGGAATGGGACACCTTTGGAGGAATAATTGTAGTGGAGTGATTCCTGTTCAGGTAACTACTGGATTAGATAACCTCTGAAGTCCCTACCAAGGCTGAGATTCTTTAATTCTACGATGGCAAGCTGTCTTTTCCTTGACTACCAAATTCTAATATGTCATTGTTTTTCTCTCCCATCACTTTCTCTTCTCCCACCAGCATTCTTCCTTCATGTTTTGAAGTACTTTGCTTTGTTGCTTCCTTTACCTCTGAGAAAATCTTAATGTCTAGTCAAAGACCATATGTTCTTAGTGGTGTGAGAATTAGAGTTCTATGACTTGCTCAAGTTCTAACAATTAATAAGTGGTGGAATTCAAAGCCTTCTGGGTCTAGCATTCTTATGACTAGATCTTAACAGCAGCCACATTCATATATCTTTGGAGGGAAGCACTCACACCTATGAGTTCACAGATCCATTTATTTACTTGAGCACCAGTTCTGACTAGCCTGGGCATAATTCCAATCCCCACTTATTATAAGCCTTCTATATCCTATAGAGGTCAAGTTTTGTTTTTTTTTATGCCTTCAAGAGTTCTGACACAATCTCTCTTCATAAACTGTCATTCATATGAACTTTTTCTTATAGTAGCAGAGCCAGAAGTGGGATGATTCAGAGGATAAGACTTTTCATACCTCTAGTCCTTTACATTGGTAGATGTTTCCCCCCAAAACTGAGGGTAGGGTTAAGAGATACACAGGCTCTGAGCCTGGTTAGAAATCCCTTCCCACCTTCCTTGGCGGCAGATGGAAGGGGAAAGACAGAAGAGGGGAAAAAAATGGAAAGCTCACCACTCCACAGTTAGGAAAAGTTTTTCCATTTAATACTAGACTTTCAAGGATTGAGATGCAAGCTTTTTATGCAATTACATCCAATGTTAAAATTGGTAATACATAATTTACAAAGATTAACATCAAAACAATCATCTATTTAGATATGCTTTTGTAAAAAGGAAATATATTAGCAGCATTTATATTTTCAGCAATCACACAGCCTACAAACATGCAGACTAAATCCGTATCTATTTGCAGTAATGTAGTGCTTCGCCCCGTGTTTCAAACACCAAAACCCACCCAACAGTTGGGGGTTCTTTTTATTTCCGTTATTATAAAATAACCGAAAAATAAAAAAAGGCATTAATTTCTACACCAGTAAGAAAAAACAAGTTTTTGCACTTACCTAACATTTGATTGTCTAAAAAACGTTTCGGTTTTTAGTCTTTCAACAAAAGAAAGATAAAATGACAGAGCGTAGTGTCTTTTGCTTCTGTTTTGCATTTTACAAAGTTTTTTTCTTTTGTGTTTTTTTTTAAAGTGTTTAACACCATTAAAGGAGACAATGGATTTTATCTTCTCTTTCTTGTCACTTTCCTGCTTTTAACTAAAAGGACACCCCCCCCCCCAAATTCCCTTACCATCCCTCCCCAACCCTCCCTCCCCCAACAACGAAAACTAAAAGAAACCACCCAAATGGGCTTGGACATGCGATTTTTCCAACTCCACACGTGAGTATTTTATACCCAGGTCTCTTAGTAATGTACAGTGCTTCTCTACAGTAAGAAAATACTCCAAACTATTTTCTTATTTCTCTCTTTTTTTTTTAATAAAATATTTATTCTGCTTTTTCTCTGTTTGAGGGGGATTTTTGTATCCCCTGTATCTTTTGTTTTATTTTTTTTCTTCAAGATTGACACGGAAAGGAGAAAAAAGGAAAAAAGGATTCAATGGAATAGGGGAGGAGAGGAAAGTCAATGTTCTACCTAAAGGAATCAGAGAGAGAGAGTCATCATTATAAGGGGAAATGTACATTTAGGACTGAATTGGTCCAATATTTAAAAAAAGGAATAGGGACAAGTTAACTATTGTATTGCTTACCAATCACGCAGCAGATATATATATATATATATATACACATATATATATATACAACTTGGCACATTTAAAAACGGTCTTTTTTTTCTTATAAGAACATCTAAAACGTATATGCATATGTACGTCTGAGAGGACAACAAAGCAAAGCTTTAAAAAAAAAAACTTTTTTTTTTTAAAGAGACAGTGTACTCTGGTAACCCCTGGCCAGAAGGAAAATGGGAAGAAAGAAAGGTGCTTGGGTAGGGGAGCCCCTAAACCAACTTCATCTTAGACATTCAGGATGGCAAAGGGAAGTAGAGATGTGATTGAGAGCAGAGAAATACACACTGTCTCTTTTAAGAGGTGGATAATTTGACTGTACAGTTAAGAACACAAGAGTAGTGTTTTCAGTTGATAATCTACAGCTCACAACAAATACTCTGGTAGTTGAATACTGCTTGACATTTCATGTAGTGACATGGGGGGAAGATTAGAGTTTTTTCATTTGTGTTTTTTTTAAGTTATTTTTTTAAAACGGATATCCATTCGCACAGCACATCAGACACACAACAACCACAGCGCATCAAAAACAAACAATACGTGTGCTGGCGGGGCCTGGCCTTCCCTTTAGGAAAAAAAAATCTGGTCTGTAGGGAACAAAGGGTAAAACAATTACAATTACACTTGATGTGCCCACCTCCTCCCTGATCTCCTGGGGGCTTTCCTTATGCCAAGACCCCATGGGTGGGGGAGGGGGTACAAGTCAGAGTAAGGGGGAGGGAGGTGGGTGGTAGTTACAAGTGCTTTAGACTTGACTTATATTTTACTTTGAACTAGCTGGGTTAGAGAGGGGAGAGAAACTTTTTTTTTGTAGCTGGGAGGAACCCCTGGCCGCTATGTCTTTTCTGGGTCCCTGTGGGAGCTCTAGGAGCTAAGGACGGCTGGGGTGGGACCATGGACTTTGAGTCAGGGATGCCCTCTGGCAGTGCCCATAAGGTTGGAGAAGGGTGCAAGAAAACCCAAGTCTAAGGAAAGGGGGTGCAAAAGTGCCAATAGGCTTGAAAGTGCAACCCTTCCCTTGTTGTAACCCTCTATTAGTTTTCCTCTGGATGGGGATGTGGAGAGGAAAATAAATTAAGCTAGTCTGTCTTGGACAGCTCTCCCTTTCATCTTCTCCATTCAGTACCTAATGTCAGTTTTATGGTCCTAATCCCCTGCCTGGAGGGTCCTCTTCTTATCCCTGTTTACACTCAAGTGGAAGCTGGGTCAGGAGGTTGGGTTGACTGGCCCTCAATGGGTCCCAGAAGCTTGAGGTCTGGCCCCTGATGGTCACTTTCGGAAGCTGCTCTCTGGAATAAGCAGAGTACGTCTCCGAAGCTTTCTTCCTGATCCTTCCTCCAGCAAGTATGTCACATCGATGGCTAAAAAGAGAGTCATGGAAGTCAGTCACAACACCAAACACCAAAGAGCTTTCCTCCTCTAAACTTCTCAGCTTTTTTCACCCCTCTCCATGTACCACTGAAACAGTCTACTTATCCAGGTCCAGATGGATTGGCCTTTCTCCTATCAGAAGGTCTTAAGGGATGAAGAGATGACCTTACTTCCAAAGTATAACCAGAAGATGACAGCTAGTTTTAACAAAGGGTCATATAGTAAACTTGAGACTACAGCCATCATTCTATGAGTAGAAAAACGAAGTAGAGATGGCATGGTATACATGCTTTTTTTACATACTTCCTGATTTTTAGTGAAAGACAATTCCCTTAATTTACCACCTTTTCCCCCAAATACCTTTTATTCCTAAAGGACTGGTTCCTTCCTAAGAGTAAAAAGTTTTTACTATGTCACTTTATTTCACTGTGACATTTTGCTGGAGATCTGTGTGTGTGTGTGTGCACGCGCACATGAGTATGTGTGCACAAAAGCTTTCTTTAAGTGACCATCCCATACTGGTCATTCTTAAAGTGTTTTTTTTTACCCCTGAAGAAACAATCCTTAATTAATTATTCTGCTCTTTTATGGCCCTTTTCTAATTTTTTTACATGTCTGCTTTAAGCTACAGAGGTTAATTCTTATATCATTCTTACCATTTTTCCCAGGGATCTTCTCAAGGAGGTTGAGCAGAATCTGGTTGAGTCGTTCCCGTTGGCTATGTCGCCTCTCTTCAGGTGTGCAGGATCTCTGAGGCTCCTGTCTACCTTCATCTGCTTTCTTTTCACCCTCTGTTGTTTCACTAGATGTTACCTCCCGATCAGGTTCCTCCAGGGTAGGCATCTCATTGGCTGCTTGCTCTTGATTGGCCAGTACTTCTTCAATGAGTGGTAGGGCATCATCCTCTTGGCCTAGGTCCTTCATGGGTGGCTTTGAACGTTCTGTCTTCCAGGATGACCTACAAGGAGAATGGATCCAAAAGTTCAGGTTAAGCTCTGCAACATAGTGGAGAAGCATGAAGGGAGAATAAAGAAACAAAGCTGGAGCAGAAGCCTGGGCTCCTCAGATTCCACTGGACTTGGGGACAGGAGACCTGAATCTCTCCTCCCTACCTCAGCTGATCCTAGTTTTGTTCCTGACCTGATGTGATATGTTGAGCAATTTACTAACATTCTCTGGACCTTAGTTTCCTATTTATAATATTGGAAGAATTTATCCCTAGAAGGCATAGGGAGATTAGAGACACTAAATAATATAACAAAAGGGGGCAGCTAGGTGGTACAGTGAATAGAGCACTGGTCCTGGAGTCAAAAGGACCTGAGTTCAAATTTAGCCTCAGACACTTAACACAAAACTAGCTGTGTGACCTTGGGTAAGTCACTTAATCCCAACTCCCCTGCATTCTCCCCTCCAAAAAAAAGAATACAACAAAAACCGAGAATAGTGGTGGGGCAGTTTATTTCACTATCCTAAGTCAATTCAACATAATTTTACCATATCAACAACCTAACAATAAAGATAATTTTTACTGTGCTTTTAATTTTTCCAAAGCATTTTAATCCCTATCAACCCTGTAAAGTAGGTTGAATAGATATTACTATACCCATCTGACATTAAGAAAAAAACTAAGACAGAAAGACTACACAGCCTGCCTAACAGGTTGCTCAACTTCCAGTCCCATCCCCTTCTCTCTGGACAATTCACCATTAAATACCTACATGCAAAGTGTTCTCACAGGCAATACAGTTATATACAAAGGTAAAATATGACACAGTTCTTGTCCCTAGTGTGGAAACTATTATAGAATATGAGGTATGTACATGAATAATAATACAAGAATGAGGAACTACAGAGGAAGAGGTACAAGAGACTGTGGTGTTTTCAACATGATGTGGGCAAAAAAACCTATCCTTGCCTACCTAAAAGTCCTGTCCTTCAGGGCCCTACTTTTTCCTGATACGAGAGGCATCCACACTGGTACACTAAGGGCAGTGGAGAAGATTTATGGGCATATATGGAGACTATTTTAAGTTTATTTGGATTCCTAACCCAGTCTCTTCTTCCATCTCCAAAAGATCTTGACTATGAAACTTCCTTTGTTTTAAATCTTCTCTTTGATAGCATTGGCAGGGCTACCTTCACAAAGAATCCCAGTCCCTCATGAGATAGTCCTAACATTCCAAATTTTAAGCTCTCAATTCATCTCCTTGGATTCTTCCCTTTTCTGGGCAACTCACCTTCCTCCATTCCTCTTGTAGTTGTCTGGGACATAATGAGGCTGTAGCAAAAAGAAGAAAGAGGTGAGAAGCATGCAGAAACTGGCAAACTGACTGAAAAGACCTGGTCTTAAAGGTAAAGGGGAGAAAGGAATGTAGGGAAGAGAGAAAGAGAATGAGATAAGAAGCCTGGCTCTCTTCATTTTCCAATGGTTTAATGTCTTTCTGAAAAGCAGAATGGTCTAGTACAGAGGTTGGCAAACTACCATTTGGTCCTCTACAGTCTGTTTTTATACTATGAACTAAGAATGGTTTTTATGCTACAAAAACAGGCAGCAATAGTTTGCTGACCTCTGATCTAGTAGATAGACAGTTGACCTTAAAGCCAGGAAGAGCAACCTGGAACATTCTCCTACCACAGTTGACCTTAAAGCCAGCAAGAGCAACCTGGAACATTCTCCTACCTCTAATGCCTACTGGCTCTGTTACCCCGGTAAAGTCATAACCTCTCAGTGCTCTAGGCAGCTCTCTAAGACTTAAGATTGCAGAGAAGAGGCCAACCTGCATTGGAAAAGGGAGTATTCTTATCCAGGAGTTGCCTATATCAATGAAATCACAGGCCCAGTCCCTATCTCTCGATCTCTTATGTCTTACCCTCAAGATGTGAGAATGCAGTCAGTGTGTTCCAAGGCACTAAATATAAGATTAGAAACCAGGAACTTTTGGGACTCTCAGTCTTTTCTACTGATGGGCCTCGGTATCCTCCTGATACTGGGGACACCTATTCTCTACTCCACTTATATCTTCTGGTTGTTAGGTTGTCTCTTCCTCCCCACCCCCCCAACCCCCAATTAGTCCTGAGTGAAGGAATGAGATCATTTTCCCTCCTGTTCTCTATCACTAATGAAGAGAATTCTTAGGCAATGGAAAAGGACAGGTAAAGCAAGAATTTGGAAATAATGATAACTTAATTTTATGATAATCTAAGAACAGACTATATTGCTCACATAGGCATATATGAAGTAAATATAATTATAGTTATCCTCTTTTAATACATATGGATGAAGTTTTTGGGAAAACCTTGTTGGCAACTAATTTTGTTGCATCTCCTTTGCCTGAGATAACTTAAGTTTAGTCCTGGTCTAAAATCAGGAGATAAATGCGATGCCTGTTTAACGATTGCCATATATGTCATTCCATATGGAAACTACTATATTCTAACACTGAGAGGAATGGGAAGGAGGTAGGCTTACTGAGAAATCTCTCTTGGGAGTGAGCTTCTTGGGGAAGTGATCGAAGGCATAGGGCTTGGTGCAGACAGGATAGCGGTTCCGGTGAATCTTGTAGAACAGGTGGGCTGATTTATCAAGTCGGTAGTCACAGATGTATACGTCCTGTTCCTTTACTCCTTTGGGCCTCCCTGAAATCCCAAACACTGTCAGAGATCCAATCTCCATAACCCTCTCTTATTCCATATTGCTCAGAAATCCCAAAGCCACTGGGATGAGCACAGTCAGTCCCTTAAGTAGGTGGTTATTACTGTTTAGCAGTTCCCAGGGTCAGATGATGTAACAGTGACTAGGGGGAAATAAGATAACAGAATATACAGAAAATAAATGAGCGATAAGGGATTAAGGATATTTTGGGTAAAGGAACCAGGAATAGTAATTATTTAGGGGGAAGGGCTGGAGGAGCCACTATGAAGAAAAAGGTTACAAGACAAGAATTATAAGCATAAAATGGGGCAAAATCTAGGAGGTGGGTTTAATTTTCATAAAATGAGTAACAGATGTCAATGCCTCAGAGCTCTAGGGAGCTGTATGAACTGGGTTTGTATTCTCTGCCTCTTGGGATGTCCTTGTTCTCTGTCCCCCTGTCTTAGCCTTTAGGATGTTCTGAGTAACAGACAAGAAGAACAGGCTTCTTAATTAGCTCTATTTGGTGGTGATATGCTTAAGCATTACTAGGTAAGGAGGAAGAGAAAGCAGCAGAGAGCTCATTTTAATTTTTCAGATGTCTTTGGAGAATCCTTAATAGACAACATACAGAAAGCTTTTAATGGGGTAGACTGGAGAGAATCTGAGTCCAGGAAGGGGTTAAGCCTGGATATTCTTAGCCTAGCCTCAAATATTTACCTTTACAGTATGTGTACAGGTCCAATACGCAACAGGTCCCCACCACAGCCTCCAGAGGAATGATTTCATATAGTGGCACTCGGAAAAGCTCGTTGTGATAAAATCGACGTGATGGGGAATGGTGGGTTTCATGGGGACGAAAATAATGATGACCAAAGGCAAACCGCTCCTCTCTGGGGTAGGGAGTGATGTGGAAGAAAGAGAAAGAGAAGTCTGGTTGATGGCTTGAAGCAAAAGCCTAGCAAAAATTCAGATTTGTGCCTTGTTATTATGCAGAAATGGTCCATGAATGGGACCTATGAACATACTTTTCATTCTTCCAAAGTTTCTCAATTCGGAAGATGTCAAGTTTCTCTCGGTTGATGTGGGATAATAGTCGATAAGACTGACGGACTGGATGGCCATCAGGGGTTCGCCGACTGTCTCGCATCAGGTACACACAGTCACCTGAGAAATAAAGGTAAAATAACTTCAGATGTATATGTATAACTTCATATATATTCATTCATATATTCATATAACTTCATATAGTATAACTTCAGATGATATGAAAAAAACTTCACTAGACTCTTCCAAGCTACTGTCCTATATCTCTACTCCCTTTCTCAAACTCCTTGAAAACATTTTCTACTTTTTTTTTTTTTAAAAGCAATTAGGGTTAAGTAACTTGCTCAAGGTTACACGGCCAGGTGTTTCTGGGTGGGTGCTAAGTGTCTGAGCCCAGGATTCGATTTCCAGGTCATTCCAACACTGGAGCCCGTGCTCTTACTCGCTGTGCTACCTGGCTGCCCCCAAAATTTTCTACTTTCACTGTCTCTGTTTCTTCTCCTCTCACTCTCTCTACATTTGTCTTGTAACTTGTCTGACCATTCCTTCTCAGTCTCCTTTGCTGGCTCATAATTCACATCATGTGAATTGTCTAACTGTAGGTTCTGGGTTAGGCCCTCTTTTCTTCTCTATCTCTATGTTCTTTCTTTGTAACTTCAACAGAGCCCAAAGGTTTAGCTATCATCCCAATGCAGATGGTGAAACTGAGGTAGGTGGAAGTTCAATGACTTGCCTAGGGTCATGCAGCTACTAAATGTCTGAGGCCAAATCTGAACTCAAGTTTTCCTGATTCCAGGTCTAACTCTCTATACACTGTGCCACATAGCTACCAAAATTTTACCTATGTATCTTATTTGATCCTCACAACAGCTCTGTGAGACAGGTGTTATTATTATCTTTATTTTACAAATAAGGAAGCAGCCCAAAGGGCTGAATGACTTGCTAATGGTAAAAGAGTTACTAAGTATCTGACACAGGAATCAAACTTAGGTCTTCCTGATTCTAAGTCAGGAGCCATCTAGCTGTCCAAATGAATTCTATTATCACCTCTGCCAAGCACAGTATCTGGCACTCAGTGAGTGCTTAATAAATACTTGTTGGTTGACTTATTTTCACTAGCATTTGTTAAGCATCCATGTTAAATAGCATGAACCCTGGAACATAAGCTTACATTAGGAGACTATAACACAAATGAACTTTAAACTGGGGGTAAAGTCCTAGAAAGTGTTGTCTTGCTTCATTTTAAAAGGAACAGAAATTGGTTTTTTTTTTCCTGTTGGTAAGAGTAAGTTGAAACATATAGATTGGATGAAAAAAGTTATAAATACTATTATGAAAGCTTAAATGAACAGACAACTCCATAAATATTAGAAGCTTCTCAGCATTTGAGAATGGATAGGGCCAGGTCCTGCAAGTGTACCTTGACGTAGCAGCAGATCATCCCGAAGCAGACAAATGAAGTAGACACAGCCAGGCTGGGCATAGTGAGGCCGAGGTATCATGGGCACCTCCTGGGGAGAGGAGGAATTCAAAGTGTTAAGGCTGGGATTCTGATTTACCTACTTACTCAGTTCCACTAAAGAGAAACTAAGATCTGTACTCCCTGCTTATCAAATCCTAAACTCAGTTATATTAATCCATCAGGGGTTGACTAAGAGAATTTTCAAACTCACCTTTGGAAAGGAAACTTCTGAGGAAAGATTAAAGTGTGAATTTAGCTTGGAAGAAAGATTGTACATAGATCTAATAAGTCTATGTGTCAAAGGGAAATTGGTAGCCACTTGTTCTGTCTTTGTTGGAATAGAAAATAAGGAAGAAATGATTAAAGTATAAGAGGTACTAAGGCTACAAATGAGTTTTTTGAACTGTCAGGTATGGAATTAAATGAAGGAAAGGGTAGCATCTCCTTTGTTGGAGGCATTTTAGAATAGTAAAAACCCTCTAATATATATGGATTGTAGAAAACTTTTTGAAGGCAGGTGATGACCCAAACATTAAACTCCTGTTATGAAAATCCCAGAAGCTTAGGTGTTCAGTTCTTATGCAAGGCAACAGAACTTTCTTTCAGGGACCACAGAAATGGAAAGGATCTTGTTTTGGCAGAACGTGGTTAGAGAATAAGTGAATGCTGAAAAGTATGAGAGGCCCTCATCTCATCTCCAGTATGCTCAGCTGTAACCCTGAAACTTGAAGTTTTAACAGTTCTAAGTATTCTTGTACCCTGAGAAATTTCACTATAGAACAGGCAATGTTAAGTGAGTATTAAAATTCAGACCATCAGCTGTTAATGAAGCTGTGATCTGTGGCTGGTTACATGACAATACAGCATCACCAATCTCAAACTTTAAGATTAACTCTGGTATATCAAAAGCAGATTAACCCCATTATCTAGTGTACTTATGGAGCACTATTCCTATTTCAGGGAATGCAAGATTATTTAACAAGGCTAAGCAAAACATAATGGCAAAGGTATATCTCCTGGAAAAATCATTAAGTGCAATTATAAAAAAAAATGGGGCACAGTAGAAACAGGCCTTCCACAGGGCTCTGGCTTCCACCTCCTCCGATTCATGTAAAAGGTGACTCTGAACAAACTTTGGAGCTACAGAACCCACAAAATGAAACAGAGAATCTAACCTCCCACTGAGGACAGCCTGGCAGACTGGCAGCAAGCAGCCAGCACAGTGCTCTGGGAGCTGAGCCCAGACCCATGCAAGTTTTAACCTCAGGGCAGGCCTGACCAACTGCTGGTTGGAGGGACTTCAGATCACCAGCAGCTGTGGCAGTTTCCAGAATTATCAATACATAGATGCTAAGGACAAAGTGAGAGGTCAGTGCAGTCTGGACTTTGGGATACAGTAGTTGGGAGTGTGTCGGCTTCCACACATGGCTGCTTCAGCTCCTGGCCTGCAGATTGTAAGGGGACCAAGCCACCAGTCTGTAGGGTAATGGCTCTTGCTTTAACCTGCTTGGATCTGGACTGCAGTCTAGGGTGGAGGTCCTGGGGTGTGTGTGACCAGCTTGCCAGAGCATGTGGAAGCTTCAGAGAGGGCACCCAACTAATACCTTTGGCAGCTGAGAAAACCATAGTGTTTGGTACGAAGCTCCCCTGTCTGGTAGCAGAATCCTACTGTAGCAAAAAGCTCAAAAGTCAAGTAATTGAGAGTGGCAACATGAGCAAACGAGGGAAGCAAAGCATGCAGAACAACACAACTTTACACTCCTATTGAGGGACAAAAAGGATCAAAGCATGGAACAGGAGGAAGACAGTGAAGTCAGAACTCCTGCACCAAAAGCTTCTAAGAAAAATATGAACTGGTTACAAGCCACAGAGAACATTAAGAAAGATTACGAAAAGCAAATATAAGAAGTGGAGGAAAATTTGCGAAGAGAAATGAGAATGATGC
The DNA here is from genome assembly GCF_028583685.1 of Petaurus breviceps papuanus. Classification (NCBI taxonomy): domain Eukaryota; kingdom Metazoa; phylum Chordata; class Mammalia; order Diprotodontia; family Petauridae; genus Petaurus; species Petaurus breviceps. Next base: position 8,417,650 of record NW_027187398.1, read on the forward strand.
AAGAAAATTATGAAATAAGAGTCAATGACCTGACTGAAGAAAATAACACTTTAAAAAATTGACTAACTCAAATGGCAAATGAGGCTCAAAAAAGCAATGAGGAGAAGAATGCCTTAAAAAACCAAATTTCCCAGATGGAAAAAGAATCTCAAAAGCACACTGAAGAGAATCATTCCTTCAGAATTAGATTGGAGCAAATGGAAGCTAGTGACTTTATGAGAAATCAAGATACTATTAAACAGATCCAAAGAAATGGAAAAATAGAAGGCTATGTGAAATATCTCACTGGGAAAACCACTGATCTGGAAAATAGATCCAGGAAAGATAATTTAAAAATTGTTGGGCTACCTGAAAGCCAAGATCAAAAAAGGAACCTAGAAATCATCCTTCAAGAAACTCTGAAGAAAAATTGTCCTGATGTTTTAGAACCAGAGTGCAAAATAGAGATTGAAAGAATCCACCCATCACCTCCTGAAAAAGATCCCAAAAAGAAAACTTCTAGGAATATTAAAGCCAGGTTCCGGAATTCCCTGATCAAGGAGAAAATATATATATTTTTTATCCATTTTTCAAATGCTTTATTAACTTGTGATTTACATCATTCATTTCCGCCAGATTTTGAGTTACAAATTTTCTCCCTGTTTTTCCCCTACCCACTGCCCCAAAATAGCAGTCCCATAGGATATCCCCTCCTCCAATCTGCTCTCTCCCATATTTTCTCCCACATCCCTTTCGACTTTTCCAGTAGGACATGGTGAATCTCTATGTCCCAGTGCCTGTATATCTTATTTCCCAATTACATATAAAATAGTATTAATAACAGTATGTATATACATATATATATTTAAACATTTGATTTTAAAACTTTGAATTCCAGATTCATTCCCTTCCTCCCTTGTCACCCACCCTTACTGGGAAGATAAGCAGTTCAGTATAGGTTGTACATGTGTAGCTAATGCAAAACAATAACATAGTAGACATATTGAAAAAGACTTACTATATTTCCCTCCCTCCTATCCCACCACCCACTTGTTCTATTCTTTACTTTGATTCTTTCCCTTTTCAAAAGTGGGTGCTTCCAAATTCCCTCCCCCCCCAGCCTGCTCTCCCTTCCATCATCCCCCCTCTCATATCTTTCTCCCCTACTCTCCTGTAGGGTGAGATACCCTATTTAGTGTGTATGTCATTCCCTCCCCAAGCCAAACTCAATGAGAATAAGGTTGACCCATTCCCTTTTGCCTTCCTATTCTTCCCCTCCATTGTAACCATTTTTCCCTTGCCTTTTCTATATGAGATGGGTCTCTCCCCATCTCCTCTCATTATATTCCTCTCTCACCTCTTAAGTATCATCCTATTAAATTGGTATTTAAGTATCATCCAGCTCCTTTGACCTCCAGAATGTCATATTCCAAGGCCTTCAATCCCTCGGTGTAGAAGCTGCCAGATCCTGGGTTATCCTGATTGTGTTTCCACAATATTCAAATTGTTTCTTCATGGCTGCTTGTAATATTCTCTTCTTGATCTGGGAATTCCGGAACCTGGCTATAATATTCCTAGGAGTTTTCTTTTTGGGATCTTTTTCAAGAGGTGATTGGTGGATTCTTTCAAACTCTATTTTGCCTTATGGTTCTAAAACATCAGGGCAGTTTTCCTTGAGAACTTCCTGGAGGATGATTTCTAGGTTCTTACTTTGATCATGGCTTTCAGGTAGTCCGATAATTTTTAAATTATCTCTCCTGGATCTGTTTTCCAGGTCAGTGGTTTTTCCCATGAGATATTTCACATTGCCTTCTATTTTTCATTTGTTTGGATCTGTTTAACAGCGTCTTGATTTCTCATAAAGTCATAAGCTTCCATTTGCTCCAATTTAATTCTGAAGCAATGATTCTCCTCAGTGAGCTTTTGAGATTCTTTTTCCATCTGGCAGATTCAGCTTTTTAAGGCATTCTTCTCTTCATTGCCTTTTTGAGCCTCTTTTGCCAATTGTGTTAGTCTATTTTTTAAGGTGTGATTTTTCTCAGTCAGGCTGTTGACTCTCGTTTCGTAATTTTCTTGCATCTTTCTCATTTCTCTTCCCAATTTTTCCTCCACTTCTCTTATCTGCTTCTTAAGGTCCTCTATGGCCTGTAACCAGCTCGTATTTTCCTTTGAAGCTTTTGGTACAGGAATTCTGACTTCACTGTCTTCCTCCTGTTCCATGCTTTGGTCCTCTTGGTCCCCAAAATAGGAGTCTAATGTTGGAATCTTCTTTTTGCTTTGTTTTCTTTGCCTGGTCATGATGCCATCAGTCACTTGACCCCTGGGCTTTTTGTCACAGTAGGACTCTGCTCCCAGATAGGGGAGCTTTTGTCCCAAACGCTGGGGTTTTCTCAGCTGCTGGAGGTATTAAGTGGGTGCCCTTTTGGAAGCCTCCACACACTCTGACAAGCTGGTCACACACCCCAGGACCTCCACCCTTGACCGCAATCCAGATCCAAGCAGGTTAAAGCAAGAGCGATTACCCCTCAGACTGGCTGTTTGGTCCCCCTACATTCTGCAGGCCAGGAGCTGAAGCTGCCACATGGTGCCAGCTTAGACAAGGAGTCTCAGCAGCTTCTCACCCTGGGGGCAAAAGCTGATGCACTCCCATTTACTGGGTCCCAAAGTCTAGACTGCACTGACCTCTCACTTTGTCCTTTGCATCTGTGTGTTGATAATTCTGGATAGCCACAGCTGCTGATGATCTGGAGTCCTTCTGGTCAGGGGCTGGTCCAGCCCACCCTGGGGTAAAGCCTCCGGCTCATGCAGCCCTGCGCTCGGCTCCCAGAGCACTGCGCTGGCCACTTGCTGCCAGCCTGCCAGGGTGTCTTCAGTGGCAGGTTAGCTTCTCTGTGTCATTTTGTGGGTTCTGCACCTCCAAAGTTTCTTCAGAGTCCCCTTTTTACATTGATTGGGGAAGGTGGAAGCTGCAACCTCTTGGAGGTCCTGCTTCTACTCTTCCATCTTGACTCTGCCCCCCTCAAGGAGAAAATATTACAAGCTGCCAGGAAGAAACAATTTGAATATTGTGGAAACACAATCAGGCTAACATAGGATCTGGCAGCTTCTACACCGAGGGATTGAAGGCCTTGGAATATGACATTCTGGAGGTCAAAGGAGCTGGCATTAAAACCAAGAATCACCTACCTAGCAAAACTGAGTATCATGTTTCAGGGGAAAATATGGTCATTCAGTGGAATAGAGGACCTTCAAGCATTCTTGATGAAAAAACCAGAGTTGAATAGAAAATCTGACATTCAGATACAAGAAGCAAGAGAAGCATAAGAAAGTAAACAAGGAAAAGAAATCATAAGGAACTTATCAAAGTTGAACTATTTATATCCATATATGGAAAAATGATAATTATAACTGATGAAACTTTTCTCAGTATGAGAATAGTTGAAGCGAATAGAAATGTGTGTGTACATATATATGTACACACATATGTCTATATAGGAAGGTATATGTGCATATGAATACATATGTGAAAGTGTATATATGTGTACAGGTATACATAGAGGGCACAGGACCAATTTAATAGGAAGGGATGATACTTAAAAGGTGAAATTAAGAGGTGAGAGAGGAATATAATGAGAGGAGATGGGGAGACCACAATGGGGTTATCTATCTCATACAGAAAAGGCAAGGGAATATGGTTACAATGGAAGGGAAGAACAGGAAGGCAAAAGAGAATGGGTCAATCTTAGTCTCATTGAATTTGGCTTAGGGAAGGAATGACATACACACTACATAGGATATCTCACCCTACAGGAGAGTAGAGGTGAAAGGGATGAGAGGGGGAATGACAGAAGGGAGGGCAGGCTCGGGGGGGAGGGAAGTTGGAAGCACCCACTTTTGAAAGGGGAAGTAGAAAAGGGAAGATCAAAGTAGAGAACAGAACAAGTGGGAGGTGGGATAGGAGGGAGGGAAATATAGTCAGTCTTTTACAATATGTCTACGATGGAAATGTTTTACATAGCTACACATGTACCACCTATACTGAATTGCTTATCTTCCCAGTAAGGGTGGGTGACAAGGGAGAAAGGGAATGAATCTGGAATTCAAAGTTTTAAAATCAAATGTTTAAAAAAATATATATATATATTTACTATTATTAATATTATTTTACATGTAACTGGGAAACAAGATATATAGGCTCTGGGGCATAGAGATCCACCGTACCCTACTGGAAAGTTGGAGGGGGTATGAGAGAGAGCAGATTGGAGGAGGGAATATCCAGTGGGATTGCTATTTTGGGGTGGTGGGTAGGGAGAAAATTTGTAACTCAAAATCTTGTGGAAATGAATGATGTAAACTACAAGTTAATATAGCATTTAATTAAAAAATATGAATGATTTTAGATTATTTACTGCTTTAGGTTACTCAAAGTATTGCTCTCCTCTCTCTTTATACAGATAGTTATTTGTAACTATCACCTTTCTTCCAAAGACTCTAAGTATTTTCTCTCTCTGAAGACATTTCTAAGCAATGGAGAAGTAGGATTATCATATTTAATGCACAAATGAGGCCCAGGAATTTGAAAGCATAGTAGGGGTGAAGAAAATTTAAGGTCATATATGTCACATCCCTTGCTTTCTAGGTCACAGAATACTGAAATAAGGTTGCTTACCCTGTCCACAGGCCTTGGATCACATTGTTCACAGAGGTAGTGTTCTACATCTGAGTTCACTCCCATGCAATCACAGTGCTGCCACACCTGCAGAGAAAAGCTGAAATTAGTGAAGAAGGGTCTCAGATTTATTGAGGAAAGGCACAGGAATGGAGCCAACCAGGTATAGAATCTTAGGATCCTTTCTTCCTGACTGGTAGCAGCAAGAACATTCATTAAGATGGTCAAAGAAAATGTACCCAGGAGCTAAGGGAATGAGTTGGAGAGACAGAAGCAGAGTAATACAGACAGGGAAGAAAGAATGAAAATATTTAATAAATAGGAAAAAGAATTTGCTATAAATGCATAAGAACAGATCATATTTCTAGAGTACTTTAAAGTTTACAAAAGGCTTTCCTTACTCATAACAAGCCTATTAGATATCTGGTGCAAATATTATTATTCTCATTTTTTTCAGAAGAGGAAACTGAAGCCAAAAGAGGTTGAATGATTTGTCTAAGATCACACAGCCAGTAAGTAATGGAGTTAGAATTTGAATTCATGTCTCTCTTGATTCCAATTCTAACCATTTCTTCACCATATCATGCTACCATTGAAAAGAACCTGGTAAGATGTAAATCTGTGCAAATAAAATGAAGGAAATAAAGAATGGAGACAAATGACTACTATCCCAAACTACTACTATTTTGCAGAGTGGTGTTTACCACTATAATTTTCCTAAGGATATGAAACAGGTAGCCATAATAATAGCTATACATTTGTATACTATCTATATATGCCCTACATGTCTACATAAGTTGTTACTTGCTCTTACATAAGTTTCAGGTTGAAATGTTATTGCTATTCCTAATATTTCCTGATTATTCTTCCAAGTTTCCTTTTAACACAAACTCATTAATCTACTTTCCCTTCACAAAAGAGTACAGAAGGTGAGGTGTATAGAGGCATGTATAGTAGTGCTTTGCAAATAGATGGCCTTTAGTGAATGTTTGCCAAATTGAATGGGAAAGGAGGATGAATAGTGATGGATGTTGGAAATCTTTATACAGCCATAATACATATGGAGACAATAGAGATTTGTAGTATATCTAAGTCAAATAAAGAGACAGGGGTTTGTTGCTTGAAAACACACCTTACAGATCAGAAATTTTTCTGTCCTGAATCTTCTTACCATGCACTTGTCACACTGGATCATGAGGCCTTCATCCTTGTAGAGGCCGCAGATACAGCGGATAACATCATCATCCTTCTCGTGCCCATTTTCCTTTTCACAGACTGAGGTTTCGCTGCTGTCTGCCTCACTTGCTGTTTCCCCCACAATCTCATCAATTTGAGCTGATGCCTCATGCCGTGCATTGTAGTATGCTTTGCGTAGTCGACATACATCTCTCCCAATTGGGGACTTGCGCCCATAGTACTTCTAAGAGAGAGAAGAGAGAAACCAAGCTCAGTCTCCTTAAGTTTTGGTTTCCAGGTATGCCAGAAGAGGGAGGACTAGTTGCCCTGTCCTCCCATTTTGGTCAGGATGTCTTTGGAACAGTGCTTGGCATATTAGTAGGCACCACATAACTATTTACCTAAGATGAACAGAAATTAATTGAAATGTAGCTGTAATCTTTAAAGCTATTTAGTATACCCACTTTGATTACATGTAAATTTTACTATTCTCTACCTCTTTGTCAGTGGTCCTAATGCTTACTTGATAAAAAAGATACATTTCAGATTGTTGACATTAAGGGATAAGATTACAACTGTTTTATGAAGCTTTTAATAGATGTAATGCTAATGTAAGATTTGATTCATGAGAGACTCGAATCCATACAATAATGAACTATGTTATCATGGGATTCCACTATGAGTGGAAAACTCTGATATGAGTTTTTGATTACTTTGTTTAGAACATTCATATCGACTCCTTACTTGTCAGTTCCTATTTCTTAGTTCTCCCATATGCCCATAGCCACATCCCCACTGAAACTAACCTAATCTTGTTTCCGTTACTCCTCTGTGGCCTTCAAATTTTTGTCCAATACACAGAATGATGACCCACATATGCAGAAAAATCTCTCTTCTATGGTTTGCCATATGATGACAATTCTTTGATTCCTTTAGATCACAGCTCTAGGCTATCTCTCCCTTCTCCAAAAGTCTGAATAATACTACCATTTAGGAGCACAATATTTAACATTTCTTTCTGCCTTCAAGATACTTCTCTAATTATTTTATTATTATAGATTTCCACACGTTTCCCTTGTCTCAGTCATTATCCTACAACATACTGTATAGGGACTATATTCTAGTTTTTAATACATGTCCAAGTATTTTGGAACTGTTGTGTCAGTATTTAAGACTAACTATGATATACCAGGTTTTTTATTTTATCAGTGATATTTCTTTTGGGGGTTTAACATAATCTGTGATTCACACAGAGCTGGGTAATAATGAGTTGTACTAAGACAGGCTTTTATTGGGCTTACAAAGCAGTTTCCTCACAATTACTGTGCTCTATACAGATGCTCAACAAATATTGCTGAGCTACAGTATCCATTTACTTCTGGGTCTGCCCTATTGATCAGCAGGGAAAGCTGAAGGGAGAAGGGGCCAGTGTTCTTGACTTAGAATAGTTACTTTCACTACAAATTCCTTTTCCATGAGCTCAAACTTAGAGATCTCAGGGACTGTACCCAGCCTCACCTCAGCATTCCGGAAGACCTTGAGCATGTCAGCATCAAACGCCTCCACTGTCTTGTAATAACCTGTCAGGATCTGCTTCTCAATGGTGATGAGATCTAAGGGGTCAGATATCTTCTCATAATAATCAGCATTTCTGGAACACAAAACCAGGGCTGTGAGTTTGGGACACCTATCTGTCCCCATATACCCTGGTTAACCCCCAGGAGAAGTATGAACGTACTTTTTCTTTGGGGGAAGGTTCAACAGTGGAGCTGCCAATGCCTGTCGGGAGGAATCTGAAAAGGAAGGCAATGTTTATTAGAAGGACTTTGTGGAAACAGTACAATTTTCTTCTGAATAAGGGGAAGACCCAGAAACTAAAGGGCAGAGAAGATTCCAGTTCCTTTTGGGTTCTACACACACACAAAAAATTCCAAAGTGTTTTCAATAATATGAATTGTTGAGGCCAAAGGTCAGAGGCATATGCAAGTCCATGCATGAATATGAGTAAATATTGCAGACATGGAGGTATGCTGATGCTGTTTGTTTGTGTAAAGATTAAGAAAGAAAGTTTTAATTGCAGCATAAGGAATTTTGGTTTGAGAGTAGGAAAAATTTCCTATTAAATAGTGAGAGGCAGATTACAAAGGAAGAATCTGGAGTTCCTTTCATAAGATTTCTAGAGCATGATGAGGTCATTTTCTGAAATGGGCTAGTTATATATTGGTCAAATCCCTCAAAACATACTATTATAATGAAATGTAACTTATAACAAAGACTATTTCCAAGTTATGATTAGGGGGCCTGTAGTTGACAGTACTTGGTTGATATGAGAAAATCAAGTCTTCCACAATGAAAAATCTAGGATAGTGAATATTTTTTGAAGTGTGTTTTCATGTAACAAATAATATCTATATAGAAAAATATAGGTATACTTATTATGTTATAATCTGAATTTGTTAATTCATTCAATTTCTAGAAGTTCCTCCAGAGATAAGGAAAGTCCATCATTCTATCTCCAGATACAGCTTATATCCTCAGTCACTTTCTTTTTAACCACTGTCCCAGTCTTAGATGAAGGGGACTGATGCTAACATGTTGATATTTGTTAGGAATGTGAAGGAAGCAAAGGAGGATGCTATGTAACTTTGTACCTTAAGGCAAACTGGCCCCCTTTTCTTTCTACTCATTTACTTCTCTTTTACTCCAGTGGGAGTTGGGTTATAAAAGTTGCAAATAGGAAGGATACACAGAAGAAAGAGAAGAGAAGACTTAAGTTCCTCCCAGTTTCTTTGTTCTATGTGGGAGGAGAGGCAAGAAGATAGATAAAGGCCAATCATGAACTGCAAAAAGCAGCAATTACCCTTCAATTTCTTTTTTCCACCTCAAAATGTTCATCATCCTTGCCCGAAAAACTCCACCTAAGTTCACAAAACACCCATCAAAATAACACACAAGGTTTTCCACTCCTTAAAGATTCCAAAATCCGAAAGATGATGATGATAATGGAGATGAAGATGTGTGTATGAAACCTTGAAAGCAAAATGGCAATTTGCATTGGGCCTTTACAGTGTTTACAACCTATCTATTCATTTGTTGATTTGCTGCCCCACTGTGTGAAACTATAGAAAACAAAGTAGATGAGGCCCCTATTAACTCATCCTTGGTCCTCAGGCCGAGAATGTAATTTCTAGCAACAGATTACCTATTATAATGAAATTCTTTTGGAGATGGGAAGTGAATAGATTATAGATATATAAAGACATAGTGAATCTCTGCTCAAAGCCCGTGCTAGTCCAATACTTCTAGATTCCAATATGACAGACTTTTAATTTTAATGAACCAAAAGTTCATATTCTTACAATGTAAAAAAACAATGGACCTTAAGTCAGGAGATTCAGGTTCAAGTTCCAGTTTTGTCACTTACTACCTGTGTGACAATGAGCAAGTCACTGAACCTCTCTAAGCCTCAAACGCCTCACCTGTAAAATGAGGACATCAACACTATCACTGACATTACTATCTCTACTGAGAAAAGATATTCTGCTTGCCAATTGGGTAGATTGGGTGAAATTGAAAAATACCAAATAGTTTGTCAGCATATGGCTCAAGAAGGCTGCAGAAGGTATAGTTATATTCTACCTAGACTGGGATCTAGCTAGTTATGTAGAATTGTCTAACTGGAAAATTAGATCTAATGGTTAGATCTAAAAATCAGATTTAATGAGAAAACTGATGGTCTGGGGCTCTATTAGGTAGAGCAGAGATATAAATAGCCAGTGTACCATTGGCACAAGACAGTACATAAAATTTAGAGAAGAGTATTTCTTTTTATCCTAGCATGGCAGAAAATGATTTTGTAATGATTTAAATACAGAAATGATGACAATTTTTACTCTATAGAAAATGATACTACAAAATTTATTCTGCTTTTTAAAAATAGTTACTATTTATATGCATATATATATTTTAAGTCTGTTAACACATTTTATTGCTTATCAGGTAATTCTGTATCAAGATATGCTGAATCATTATGCAAAAAAAAATCTCTAAGTGTGTGCATTTTAAATATCATTTGAATACAAGGGAAAGATCTGTTTTATAAACCTCAAAGGGCTATTGTGAAGATCAAATGAGAAAATGTGTGGGAAAGCACTTCGTAAATTTTAACAAAATGTGCAACAAAAATGCAAGGCATTACTATGACAACTTTGGTTTTGAGGCAGATGAGGGGAAAAAGGGGATGTGAAGATAAGAGGAAAAGAAACTTTTCTTGGGGATCTGGTCACCTTTGTAAGAGATGATGCTGTCACATATTTCTTTGAATATCTGGGCCAGGCGTGCTGCCCGGGCCACTTCAATGTTCTCCTCTGCAGCTGCCAACCTCCTTGTCCTTACTGAGCGTGCTGTCTGCAAGGCAGAGAACTGGGTCATGAAGACATCTGGAAAGGCAAAAAGGAGACAAATTTCATTCAGTGTGAGCCTAAATTCCTTCCACTTATTCCACATTTCTCTTGGTTTGCTTCAGAAGATTCAATAGCTTCAGAAGGTTTCTTTCTTTCTTTCTTTCCAGAATGCAAGAAATACTAGAGTTTCTTAGAAAGGCAAATAATGGGAGTTAATATGAATTTTAGCCACTAGGCTGATATGAAACTTGTTAAAACTAGAAAAACAGACTACATAGAAGTTCAGAAAAATCACTGCCAGTTTTAAAATCAGCTAAGCTACTGAAGTATCTTGAGGTTCTGGGCAAAGTTCGGAATATATTTAGGGCTTGCTCAGTATGTTTTCTTACATAACAGAAAGAATACACTCCCCTTTGCCCCCATTATTGAAAATCCACCTTTCCCTTCTACTCCTCCTACCCCCAACATTGGAGAAAAAAGAAGCAAAAATCCCTTTGTAACAAATATGTATAGGTGAACTCTTAACTCACTTTTCTGGGAATACTGCAGAGAAACTAACTGAAAAAAAGTGATGCTCCCAATAAATGTTAAGTATGTTGATTAGTAATTTAAAACTGACAGTAGTACTCTGAGGAAACCCAAGAAGGAACAGAAGAGATTGGTGATCCTGAACATTTTTATTCTAGTTTAAATGGTTATTTGGACATGCCAGTTATTCTACTTTCAGTCTATCTAAAGAACAATTCTGAACTTGGCTATGTCTGCTACTTGAGAAAGACAAGCCAACTATCTTCTATACAAAAGGAAAAAAAAAAGAAACTCAAAGGTTGTATATTGATTTGAATGAGAAAAACAGCCTATCAACTGCTAGACAAAGGCCATTCGCCCTCTCCCCCATTATATTTAGTTATAATTCAGAGTTTTTCCTACCTCAGTCAAGGGTGGTAGTAGGGAGACTGACAAGAGGGGGTTCCATCCTATTCATTAAAGCTTAGGCAGGTATGCTATAGGATTGTGCCAGAACATTATTTACTCATGCTAATCAATGGACTTTAGTACCAACTTTTCTATCCATTTTCTAGAATCTGATACTGACTATTCTCTTGAAGAAGTAAGCTTTATTTGAAGACACTATGTTTGGTGATCCCTTGGGATATAAATGGCTCCCCACCCATGTCTCACCAGATTTGATGTTTCCATCATCTCTGCAGATACCATTCCAGCGGGTGTACAAGGAAGCCGAATGGATATTGTCACTGGTGTGTTTTACCTCCTCTTGCTTCTGTCTGATTTTCTCCCAGTTTCGGACCAGGAATACATGATGTTTTAACACAAAGTTCCTTTGGGGAGAGAGAGGGGGCAGTTATCAGTACACTGTGAAGCTGTTATAAAGAGGTCTGGATGTAGATAGGGTAATAGGAAACCCATTTTTCAATTGTGGGGAGTCTTCCAGTGTGACTGGTGAATACTGTATAGAATATACACACATTATGCTTCCTTTCCTCTTAATATCTCCATTTAAAACCAGGAATCAATTAAACATTATTCATGAAATGCCCCCGTGTAAGATATGGTTTAGGAGGATATCACTGGGAGAAATATAATGTAACACACTATATGCCTCCATGAAGGGGCATTTCAAATGAGAGAGAACATATGAGAAATACATGAAAACATAAAGAAACATATGAAAAAGCGCTAAACAAATTAGTAATGTCACGATCAAAGACGGCTGGGGTTGACGAGGGCACATGATACATACCGTGTTTCCCCGATAATAAGACCTATCCCGAAAATAAGCCCTCCCCTTACTGTGTAAGATTCCTCTAAAATAAGCCCTATTGAGATTGCTACTGTAGTGAAGGTGATCCCCTGTGCTACACGCTACATTACGGTATCCTCTGTATGTACCGTCCCCCCCCCCTGTGAAACGCACGCCACGCTCCGAGCTGCATCCAATCAGAGCTGCAGCAGTGAGCGCGTCATCCTGTTCTTCCCCAGTGATTTGCTTATTGAATAAAGGTACATTTTTTTGTTCACATTTACCTGTTTATTAAAATTGCTGTCAATGTTCATTAAAATAAGCCCTCCCCTGAAAATAAGCCCTCTGGTGTTTTTCTGTCCAAAAAAATTAATAAGACAGTGTCTTATTATCGGGGAAACACGGTAGGGATAATAATCATGGAGATATGTATGAACTACATAGAGATACTGCGACAAAATACACAGAAAAATACAATTTGCTTGCAAATCTCCTAAATAAATTTTCTGAGATTCTATTCCATTCTCTCAAGTGTTGCAAGACTATTTAAACTTCTGCTCATACCTACCTGTCTCTTCTCGTCATGTCTACCTGCACAGTGCCATCCATAGAAAGTATTTCTTGAAGTTGTTTTCATACTGTGCTTTGTACAATCCAAGGATCATAGGGACCTAGGAAATCACTTATTCATAGAAGACCCCAGACACTATCTAGTCCAACCAGTATTTGAAAAATAATTCTCACCTTAATAAAAAGCTGAATGACTTCTTGACAAGGAATCATTTAATTTTTCCTCGGAACTCTCCAATAAGGGGGAACCTGAAGAAGCATACTCCACCTCTGGATAGATCTAATTGTTACTTCAAGACTAAATTTGCTTCTTCATATTTCCCACCAGTTATTCCTAGTTTTGCTCTGGGGAGAAGGAGATCTCTTCCACGTGACAACCCTTCAAATATCTGAACAGAGCTATCACGCTTCTCCTAAGTTTTCTCTTCTCTAGGCTAAATATGATCAGTCTCTTTAACTGGTACTCCTATGGCATTATCTCCAGCTCGCTGCTTTCCTCTTGATATTCTCTAGGGAATCGATGTCTTTTCTAAAGTATGACCTCTAGACCTGAATACAATATTCCATATGTAGTCTAATGTGGATATTATACATTTCTTAATGTAGCCCACAAATATATCAGTTTTTTGGTCTGGCACATTGCTAAATTACACTGAGCTTGCATTCCATTAAAATCACCAGATTTTTAAAAGATAACTCTAGTCTTTCTTATACATGACTAAAACCCCCCCAGGTATAAGACTATATTTATTATTACTAATTTTCAACTTATTAGATATAGCCAGATGTTCTAGTTTGCAAGATCTTTTTGGATTCTATGTGATTCAATGTGTTAGCTATCCCTCCCCAGTTTATGTCATGTGCAAATTTGATAAGCATGCCATCTATGACTTCTTCCAAGCCAATGATAAAAATGGTAAATAGCACAGGTGAAAGATCAGCACCTCAAAGGACACCACTGGACACTTCTTCCCAAGCTGACATTAAGACATTAATGATTACAATTTGGATTCAGTCATTCAATCAATCAGTTCTGAGTTCATATTATCATCTGACTTATATCCCTTTATCTTTTCCAAAGTACAGCATGAGAGATTGTGTCAAATGTCAAATCTAGGGAAATTATCTATAGGATGGTCCTCATTTAGCAGTCTAGGAATCCTGTCAGTAAAGGAAAAGAGGTTATTCTGCTATGAATTGGTCCTATTTTTGAGGAATTTTATTTTATTTTTACAACACTACTACTCTTGGTTTACCCCTTGGGTTTTATTCAGTCCAAACTATTTTCTTTTTCATTGTGTTTGGTGTTTTCTTCTGGTTTTTCATAACTCTGGCCTCAGTTTATGGATTTGATATGCACACACAAATTGTGTACATATACTACTAAAGGGCATGGGGAAGGCCCTACTAGGTTCTAACTAACTAAGTTAAGATTAGGACTTGCCTTCTATATTGCTTGACTTTGTTTCCTGCTCCAGTTCAGGACTGCATCAGTTCCATCAGCTCCAGTTCAGGACCTGGATGCAGGACTGGGCATTGTTTCTTATGCGGCCCTGCACTGGGTACTTCTCTGCTCTTGTCTTTAGCTGCAGCTGGGGCTACCTCTTCCATTAACTATAATCCTTCAAAGGTCTGTGAAAAGGGCTTAGCAATTGTATCTGTTAGTTCTAATACTTGAGAACATATTTCATTTGGGCTTGTGACTTGAGCTTATTAAGGGCAGGTACAGTTTCTAGGTAGCACAGCAGACAGGGTGTTGGTTTTGGAGGCATTCAAATCCTTCCTCACAAACTTATTAGCTGACTGACCCTGGACAAGTAACCTAACCTCTTTCAGCCTCAGTTTCCTCATCCATAAGGTGGGGAATACAACAATATCTAGCTCACAGGGTTGTTATAAAGATCAAACGGAATAACATCAAATAAAATACTTTACCAACAAGTACTGTATAAGTGCTAGTTATTATTACTATCTTGGATAACACTTCTATATTAGTCATTTTTGTTCTGCCCCTTTCAGTACAAAGACTATTCTTAGCAGACTGGTAAGAGCTGCATATCGCTTTATCTTCAAAGTCCATCAGTTCCATCAATGCTTTGACCCCTTTTTTTTTTCTGATGTGCTAAAGGACAAATAAAACTATTTTGTTTGTCCTTCATTTTCCATGCCAGTCTTGGCTCATTGGGAGCTTTAGCATTTTTGATACTTTTTTTTTCAATTGTACTCAATATACTTTGTTGCGACATAACCACAACTTTTCAAGAACTAATGTACCCTTCCCTCCCTAGTGCTGTTCTTTAGAAAAAGTTAAGCCACCTTCCACAATGGCCATTATCTCTAGACTGAATTTTGTCATCTTTTAGTACTATCTTCACCTATCACATATGGTTAAGAGTCAAGACATTATGGACAGACATGGATGTACTTCCAACTGTATCAGCACAGGGCACATCCAAATCAATCTGAGTTCTTGGTATACTGTTCTTTTGGTTTTGCTTTCTTCACTTTGCATCAATTCACACCAGTCTCTCCATGTTTCACTGTATTTGTATCTTGCATCACAATAACATTTCATTATTCATATACTATAATCTATTTATATATTTCCCAATTTGTTTCTATATGTTTGCTACTGCAAAGAGTACTGCTGTGAAAATTTGGTACACATATAAGACATCTCTGTAACTGACTTCCTAGGAACAGAAATTTGGTAGGACTGTTCCACCAGCAGTGAATTATTATTAGTCTGTCTTCTGGAAAAGCAGCCCTTCCAACATAATTTCAACTTTTTATCATCCTGGTCAATATGATGGGTTAGAGGTGATACCAGTGTTATTTGCACTGATTTTATTATAAGTGATATGGAAAACACTTATTTATTTGATAGTTTGCATTCCATCTTCTGAAAACTGTTTATATCTTCTGACCACTTATATACTGGGGAAATATTTGAGCTTAATAAACTTATAGAATTGGGATATCAGAATTTTATCAGATGTTTGATGAAGATTTTTTTCCCAGTCCATAGCCATTCTTTCATATGCAAAAAAATTCTGATATTATATAATCAAGAACATACTGATACTATTTTTCCATGACAACTCGAATCAGTCAGTAAACATTTTTATGCATCTACTATGTGCCTAGCTCTGTGTTAAGCACTGGGGATACAAAAAGAGGCAAAAGACAATTCCTGTCCCTTGTGGAGCTCACAATATAATGGGAGAGACAATAAGTAAATAAATATATCGTGTTGTGTTTGTCCTCTGTTTTTGAAGAGGACCATAACATCAGGAAAATGATGACATGACTTGCATTTGACTTTGACTTGAATGAGGGAGGGCTGTGCAAGGTAACCAGCCTCAAACAAATATATAGAAACAAGTTAGATCTAAAAGGAGGTAGCAGGGAGTAAGACAGAAGACTGGAACAACAGTGGTAGAGAGGGAGGATGATATATTATGAAGCTGTAAATGCCAAAGAGGATTTTTTTATGATCCTGGAGGTGACAAGGGGCTACCAGAGTTTGAGTACAGGGATGACACTGGACCTGTGCTTTAGGAAAATCACATTAGTGGCCAAATAGGGGAAGGACTGGAGCAGGGAGAGACTTGAGGCAAGCAGATCCACTGTACTGCAATAATCTAGACAGGAGGTGATGAGAGCCTATACTAGAGTGGCAGCAGTGTCAGAGGAGAGAAGGTAGTATCAAGAGATTAGGTAGAAGGCAGCACAGCATAAGATGGAAGTTCTGTTCTCCACTATCTTTCCTCTTCTTCCCTCAAGGGATAGACACAACAAAGAATGGAAGGTCTTAGATCAAAGGGAAAGCTGCTCTTCTTTGCACCAGAAACTCTCCACCTTTGGGGTGGGAAAAAGTGGATCATGCTTTTCTTTTGGATTTCTTCTCTGTTATGGGCTGCTCTTGCTTCCATTTTCTGGGTATTTAAAAATTCTTAGTGAATTATACTCACATCTACTAGACTGGCTAACATGACAGAAAAGGAAAATTATAAATGTTAGAGGGGATGCAGGAAAATAGGTACACTACTACACTGCTGGTAGAGTTGTGAACTGGTCCAACCATTTTGAAGAACAATCTCCAACTATTCCCAAAGGGAATAAAAGTGCATTTCCTTTGACCCAGCAATATCACTCCTAGATCTCAAAAGAAATAAAAAAAAAAACCCCAAAGAAATCAAAGAAAATTGAAAAGTACCTCTATGGACAAAAATATTTATAACAGTTCTTTTTGTGGGGTCAAAAAAACTGGAAATTTGTCGAGTGCTGACCCTGGAGTCAGGAGGACCTGAGTTCAGATCCGGCCTCAGACACAACATACACAAACAAAAAACCTAGCCGTGTGACCTTGGGCAAGTTACTTAAACCCAATTGCCCTCCAAAAAAAGCAACCCCCCCCCCAAAAACTGGAAATTGAGGGAATGCACATTGATTAGGGAATAACTGAACAAGCTGTGGTATAAGACTGTGGTGGAATCCTATTGTGCTCTTAAGAAATAATAAGCAGGATGGTTTCAGAAAATCCTGGGCAGACTGATATAAATTGACGCAGAATGAAGTGAACAGAACTAGGACACTGCTGTGTACAGTAACAGCAATACTGTAATGATGATTAACTGTGAAAGACTTAGCTACTCTCATCAATATAGAGACAAAAGACAATCCCAAAGGTTTCATAATGAAAAATGCTATCCACCTCTAGAGAGAGAACTGATGAACTGAGTGCAGAATGAGCATACTTTTTTTTAACTTTATGTTTCTTGCTTTTTATTTTTTGCAACATGGCCAACATGGATATATGTTTTAGATGACATCATGTATATAACTGATATTATACTGCTTGCCTTCTCAGAGAATCTGGAACTTAAAACTTTATAGAAATGAATGTTATGAATTGATGCTGAGTGAAGTAAGCAGAACCAGGAGAACACCATACACAGTAACTACAGCACTGTGTGATGACCAACTTGGTTAGACTTAACTCCTCCGAGTAATGCAATGATCTAAGACAATTCCAAAAGACTCATGATAGAAAATGTTATCCACACCCAGGGAAAGAACTATGGAGTCTGAATGCAGATTGAAGCAAATTATTTTCTCTTTTTTGTTATTTTTTTTCTCATGATTTCCCCTTTTATTCTGATTCTTATTTCACAACATGATTAATGTTGAAATATGCTTAATATGATTGTACATGTATGGCCTACATTAGATCGCATGCCATCACCGGAAGGGGGAAATAGAGGAAGAGGAGGAAAATTTGGAACTCAAAACTCTCATAAAAGTGAATGTTGAAAACTAAAAATAAATAAATAAATTAAAAAAAATAAATTTAAAAATTGAATGTTAAAATAAAATTTAAAAAGAAAAAAAATCTTAGTGGGTTGATACAACACCTTTTTCTCTTTATCAGAATTCTCTTCAGATCTTAAGAAGTTAATTCTTGAAAGTTTTTTCTTCCTCTAGGAATAGCTTCTCTGTAGAATTTTTGGCCACAGGATTCTAATTATCCTTTTTCTGAAATCTGTCTTCCCCAACTCAATTTCCTTTATTATAACTTCTAAGATAGAGAGGTCACTTTCCTCAAAGATGCCCATCATTTCCTCCCTAGCAGTCAGTCCTCCTTATTGGTAAGAATCTGATCCAGATTAAAAATTCTCATTGTTGGTTCCTTCCCCTTTTGAAGGATGAAATTATTATTAAGGCAGTCAAAATTGTTTTTTATGCCTGCTCTTCTAAGAGTTTCACTATGATAGCTCTATGCCAGTATTTGTTCCTCAACCTCCTCTCATCACTTCATTTTTCAGATAAGGAAAGTGAGGCCCAGAGAAGCTGTGACCTGGAAAAATTTTAAGTGGCAGAGGGGAACTTAAAACTTCTGGCTACAAATCCAGCATTCTTTCCATGGTACCATGCATCAATGAAAATATCACATCTATTTCTGCTTTGGTTGATCTTTACCCAAGTTTTCTCCTGCTTTGCTTCCCAAGCATATTTTCTTGATATACAAGGTTACTCTACTCCTGTTTATTTTATTCCTTCAGAATGAAATATATACTTTCCCTTTGACCTGGAAGCTCCCAAGTTTGGCTATAATAATCTGGGAGTTTTCATTTTGAGGTTTCTTTCAGAAAATAATTGGTAGATTCCTAGAGATCTAGGCGACCTTCTTTTATAATTTCTGGAAATATGCTACCTAGGCTTTTTTTGGGGGTCATGCATAACTTTCAAGTAGTCAAATGATTCCTAAATGATCTCTTCTCCAATCAGTTGTTTGCTTTTTAAAAATTTTTCAGTCTTTTGACTTTAATTGTTTTTTGCTATCTTAAAGAGTTATCAACTTCTATTTGGTCCCCATGCTGTTAATTCTCTTTTTCTTTTCAGCCTCCTTAGGTGAGAAGACCTCAGGCTGGGGAAAGGTTGTGAGAGGCCTAGCAGGGAGTCTTCCATCTATCCAAAAGCAATGACTTCTATGTGTGCCAACAAAGGCAACCTCCACTTCCTACTGCCAAGACTATTCTCCCAAATGTGATGTGGAGAATGTTTGGTACAAAGAGGAGCAACCTATCCTCTGCTTTCAGACCTTCCATCTCCTATTGCCTCTGTCTTTTGAGGGAATAGAAAGAGGAAGCTGGTGGGCAATGGGGCTTATTTCTCCCATTGTGCAGGTTTCATTTCCATCTCAGAAGAGCCATTAATCTCCAGTTTTTGGAGGGAAGAGGATTTGTGAAGTGGGACCTCCCATCTCATATGGTACTTGCCTCTAGTACTATTCTCCAACATCCACTAGGAAGAAAAGTGATACCTTCTACTCAGCAATAAACATTCTCACAGCTGGACATACTCTTCACATGCCAGTGACTGAACTGTAGATAATCCAAACTCCATTCGCTATCCCCCACCACCTGATTCCTTCTTCCCTTCCCCCTCAACCCTCCCACCCCAAAATTAAAATCAAACACTAACCAGACCTTCTGCTGTGCCCTTTCCTTAGGTGACAAACTTCTCTTCAATTAAAATTTCTTTCCCTCCCATTTTTACCATCTACTAGCTCTTACTTGTTTCTTCCATATGACAGAACCTTTCTTAGCCACTCCTTCCAGGACTGGCTGCACCTTCACACATTTCCCTCAGCTTACTGGTTGAGCCAGGGGAAATGGAATACTCCTGGCTCCTCAATACCACTTCCACATGTTCTTCCTACCTAAACTCAGTGACCTCTCTTCATTTTAAGTACATGATATTCACATCTACCACATAATCAAAATCTCGGTAGTTATTGTCTATAGACCTCAAGGTCACTCCCCCTTACTTCCACAATGAGTCTGATATTTGGCTTATTTTCTGGATATTTTCTTTCCTCCCGTAACTTTTGCCCTCATAGTAGGGAATTTCAACACAATGTGTATATATACACACACATACACCCCCCCACATACCCACTCTCTCTCTCCTCCTCAACCCTCATCCCGCAGTTTCTAACTCACTCATTTATCACCCAAAATCAGTCACAAAAATGGTCACACTCTTGATCTTGCCCTCATCTATAAATATACCACCTCTATGTTGAAAAATTCTAAAAACCCCTATCCAAACATAATCTATTGGCTTTTTAACTTTCTGCCTTCTCTTGCCAAACTCTACTCTTCTTTGGTACCATGATCTCTAATCCCTTCACTCCTTAATTATTTCCCAGGCCATCTCCCCTGCAGTGGCTACTATCTCCTCTTCTCATCTTGACTCCCTGGTGAATCATTTCAATTACACACTGTTATCCTTTCTTGAATCCCTACCCCTCCTTATCACATCTGTGATTATGCCCAAGCTTCAGCCTTGTATTACTCCTACCATTTGACACCTTCCCTCCTTCACACCATGTGACACTTTCACATATAAGTGCTGCTGAACAAAGGTGGAGAAAATCATGTAATTATTTTGAGTGGGTCCACTACAAATTTGTCACACAACATTAGCTGAGCTCACTGTTCCCAGGCAATCCTACTCTAACTCTCTATCAACTCCCTATCCCACTTTCAACAGTGACACTTCCCAACCTTTTCATCCTTCCTCAAACCTCCCATGGCTCTCCTTCCTCTTATACTCTCAGCTGAGAATCTTGCCTCATATTTTACAGAAAAAAAAATGAGGTCATTCAATGTGAGTTCCCACTCAGATGTCTTTGGCTATTTTTTCCTTCATCATAAAGAGGTCTTACTTCTTACCAAGGCTAATCCCTATCACTTGTTCAAGTCATCTCATTTCATCCCAACTCCTCCAAAAGACTGCCCCCTCTGTCATCCCCACACTACTAGCTGCTTTCAGTTTTTTCCTGTCTACTGGTTCAGTTCATCTGCTTCTGACTTAAAAGTCCTTTCTCATATCTGTCTACAGTAGGTGCCTCCATTCTCTCTCCTCATAGACTTTTTTTTTTTACTAGTTTTCTTTTTATTTTTAGATTTCAACATTTACTTCCATAAATTTTAATTTTTTCTCCCTCCCCAAGATGGCCTGCAATCTGATATAGGCTTTATATATACATTCCTATATTTTCACATTAGTCATGTTTATAGAAGAATTATAATGAATGGGAGAAACCATGAGAAAGGAAAAAAAAATGAAAATAGTTTGCTTCGCTATGCATTCAGACTCCATAGTTCTTCGTCTGGATTCCTCACCCACTTCTTAACTTCTTGTAATATGGCTTCTAACCTCATCATTCCACTGAAATTGTTCTCTCCAAAGTTACCAATGATCTTTTAATTGCCCAACCCAGTGGTTTTTCTCAATCCTTATTCTCCCTGACCTCTCTGAAGCCTGACACTGTTGATCACATTCTCCTTGATACTCTCTTTCTCTAGGTTTTTAAAACACTACTCTATCCTGGTTCTTGTTCTACCTATCAGATCATTCCTTCTTAATCTTCCTTACTGGATCCGCATTCATGTCACGTTTTCTAATCATTTATGTCCCTCATGTTTCTGTTCTGGGCTCTCTTCTCTTTTCCTTTATACTGCTTTAGTTGGTGAACTCATTAGCTCCCATGGATTTAATTACTCTCTCTAAGCTAATGATTCTCAAATCTCCCTATCCTACCCTCTCTGCTGATCTCCAGTCTCACATTTCCAACTACCTTTAAGGTGTCTCAAACTGGATGTGAACTTAACATGTCGAAAACTGAACTCATCATCGTTCTCCCCAAACCCTCCTCACCTCCTACTTTCCCTATTGCTGTAGATGGCAAATCTATACACTCTGTCTCTTAGGCTCACAACCTCACTCTGTTTCATCCTCCATATCCAATCTGTTGTCAAGGCCTGTTGATTTCACCTTTGCAACATCTCTTGAATATGCCCCATTCTCTCTTATTACATTGCCACCACCCTAGAATACCTTTTATCACCTTATGCTCTGAACTATTACAACAGCCTGCTAGTGTGTCTGCCTGCCTCAAGTCTGTTCCCACTCCAGCCTATCCTCCACTCAGCTGTTTTTTATAAAAGTCAGGTCCAATCATGTCACCTCTCCCTATTCAATAAACTGCAGTGGCTCCTTATTGCCTCAAGATTAAAATTTTAAAAATCCTTTTTTTGGTTTTCAAAGTCCTTCATAACCTAATCATGCCCCCTCCCCACCACTGTTGTTCCAGTCTTCTTATATCTTACTCCCTGTCATTTACTCTTAGATCCAACAACACTGGCTTCCTGACTGTTCCTTGAACAAGGTACACCTTCTCTTGGTTCTGAGCAAAATTTTCTCTGGCTGTCTTGCATTCCTGGAATGCTTCCTGGCTTCCTTCAATCCAACTAAAATCCCATCTGCTACAGGATGACTTTCCCAGCCACTCCCCAACTTCTTAATTCTAGTGCCTTCCTTGTATGAATTATTTCCTATTTATCTACTGCATAGGTTATTTGTACATATTAGTTTGCTTCTTGTCTCTCTCATTAGATTGTGAGCTTGAGGGCAGGGACTGACTTTTGCCTCTTTTTGTATTCCCAGTGCTTAGCATTGTACCTGGCACACAACAGGCACTTAACTAATTTTTACTGACTGAATCACAGGTACCCAGAAATGGAATATGTTGCCAAGGGAACTTTAAGAGAATCCTAGATGTCCATTTTTTCAGGATGTTGTCAAGGGAATTCATGTTTTCAATAGGAAGTGGAATAGATGATCTCTGAAATTGCTTCTAAATATGCAATTCTGCAGCTATCCAAGAACTTCCAAATACTTGTTTTGTTGTTCTGATTCTGTATTATTAGGAAAGCACCTCATTAATAATGCTTATTAGCAATGTTAAATGGTATATGAAAACTACAGAAAATAAACTTCTGATTATAAAGAACTTAAACAAAATATATTGCTAGTTACCTTTCGCGGTTGGACATTGGCTTCATTTGCAGTTGGGGGGTCATTCTGGTTGGGGTGTTGACATTTTCATTAGGCTCCTCAGAAAGATGGCCTCTCTGGATAAAAAAAAAATGATGGGTTAGAACATGGGGAGAAAATATGAGAAACAGGAAAATATCCTTTAATGAAACAGAAACTTATTTTAAGTTGCTCTACTGGTGCCCCTCCCTCATTCCAACAATGGCTTTGGGAAGCTCTTTAGGGAAGCTATTATGATTAATATCCATTATGATTAATATTTACCCTTTTCTTCAACTTGTGCTTGGATTTCCTCTTCTCTTTTGATCGTCCTGGACGTCTGTGTGTGGAAACAGGTTGGCTGCTTTTGCTGGTGAGTCCATTCATGCGTTGGCTCTTGCCCCCAATGATACCTCGGCATTTGTCAAAACCACACTTACAAAGTTGCTTTGAGGGAAAAGCAAAGAATATTTAACTTGTTATCTTAAGTCTAGCAAAGAAACTCATGGGGGACGGTCACCTCACAATCTATGTTAACAAAGAATTTTAATATGATAGAAAGTAATCATTTTTTTTCCTATCTCCACTGAAGGAAGAACAATATTAAGATTATAGCAAAAAGGAGAGAAGTTAAACTTTAGTAAAACTTTGACTACCAACATGACAAATGAGCATTTAAAGCAGATTCAACATTTTTTCTTAGGGTTCTTTATGAAAAAGATCCAACTGCCTTATTATTTATTATGTCAGGTGACAGGTGAAGGGACAAACAAATACTGCCCAAATACTTTAGAATTCTATGGCCAATGTTAAGTTATAGTTTATTGAGGATTCACAAACTGGACATCAAAACCAAAAATAAGCCCTTGCTTTGGATATATTACCTGTTTCTCGACATTAAAGGAATGAAAATTATAGTCATAGGTGAGTTCAGTACCAGCTGGCATATCTTTCAGGGCATAGAGCCCAATCCGGTACACTCCATTGACAGACCTAAGAATATAGAAGAGAGCAAGAATTTAAGACAGTGCCTGGGAGCAATAAACCATCAGGCAATCTTTGACATCTATTTCATATTCCATATTCAATTAGTCATATAGTGATTTAAAGCCTTTAAAAATATATGCATATATATGTATATGTATGCACACATATATATAAATATATCTATACCGTGTTTCCCCGATAATAAGACACTGTCTTATTAAATTTTTTTGACAGAAAAACACCAGAGGGCTTATTTTCAGGGGAGGGCTTATTTTAATGAACATTGACAGCAATTTTAATAAACAGGTAAATGTGAACAAAAAAATGTACCTTTATTCAATAAGCAAATCACTGGGGAAGAACAGGATGACGCGCTCACTGCTGCAGCTCTGATTGGATGCAGCTCGGAGCGCGGCGTTCGTTTCACGGGGGGGGGGGGGAGGTGCATACAGAGGGTACCGTAATGCAGTGTGTAGCACAGGGGATCACCTTCACTACAGTAGCAATCTCAATAGGGCTTATTTTCGGGGGAGGGCTTATTTTAGAGGAATCTTACACAGTAAGGGGAGGGCTTATTTTTGGGATAGGTCTTATTATCGGGGAAACACGGTATTTCTTCTTTACTTCCAGTCCCACTGCTAATACCCTAGTCCTTTTTCTTCAGTTCTTTCACACCTGATTTACAACAACCTCCTGATTGATTTCCTTGACTCTAGCCTTTCTCTTTAAAATATTCTGTATGTTACTAGTCAACTAATATTCATAAATACCATTATATGTGTTATGCCATTCATTTGCTCAAGAGCTTATAATAGCTTTCTAATATCACTGATATCAAGTCTAAACTCCATTAAGGATTCAAAACCTTCCATATTCAAAGGCCCGGCCCTATGTCTTCACAACTGTTTTTCTCATTACTTTCCAACAATTATTCTCTGTTATGCTGGCATCTTTACAGCCCTCTCTATAATGCTCTATTTATTCCTGCTTCCATATTCTTGCCCATGCTTTTCAAATATTCATTGAGATCTTATTTTGCTTTGTGCAAAGCACTCTTATACAACAAGCTATGTCTCTTAAGAGAGTTAGGGATAAAAAGATGTAGAAGGATATCCTGAAGGAGACTACAATTTATTAAGAGGTAAAACAAGTACATAAAATAAGTACATATAAAGAAGTATATTTTCAGTGCCACAAGATTCATCAAAATATCAGTTTTATAAGATATCAAAAGATGCTGTTTATCTTGTGCCTGAAGTGCATTTTCTCCTTTCTATCGATACTGATTCACTTGTCATCATTACTAGTCTGAATTTGGTTGAAATGAACTGGTTAACAAACTAACATATGTCTAGTTGGAATCATTTGAGTGTGTGTAAATGAGAATTAGAAAGAGAATGTAGAATGTGTCACCTAGTTATAGGATGGAAGAGCTAGATTCATACTTAGGCAAAAAAACAAATTAAAAAACTGGTTTATAAAGAAAGGAAAGTGAGCTTGGAAAGTTGGCAGTTTGACTGCTAAAGATGGGGTAGCAAAATTACATCATAAGTTTGAGAAAGTTTATAGAGTATAAACCACATGGAGACAGAGGAAGATGATTCAGTTTGGGCACTATGAAAAAACCGTAATAAGTCTAAGGCAGAAATGGAAAATATAAAAGCACAACTCTTCATACAGTAAACTGTTCCTTTTCAAGATTCTTATGGTGCATCACTGATACTGACTGGCTACAGGCTCTGGATCCCTCCTTCCCTCCAATTCTCCATGAACTCTCTGACATTTGCTAGATGCATCTACCCATTTCAGTAATCCTCTCAACAGGCCTTTCATTGTGGCCTCTCCCAATATCCCAATTCCTAGCTCTCATTGTCTGTTACCTTGAGATGGCCAGGCCACTTCCCACCCTTGATCCTATCTAGTTCACATTCTCTTGGTCCAGGCCTTCAACCTCAAGTCACCCCAGCCTACCGGCCATTCCCATCAAGATCCTCCTTAGACCCCTCCTCCAGTCACCCCAGACCACTTTGCCACTCCTAGATCCCTCCCAAAGTCTTTCTGTATATAAGATCCATCTTGTTTCCATTAAGGTGCTCAGATTCAATCTGGCCCACTTGCATTAGTGATACAAATTCCCTAAGAGTCTGGTCAATATGGTGGATCTTTAATAAACCCAGTTTTTCTTTGGCTGAAAGAAGGCTTGGGTCGAATTCATTCAAGGAGGACCTGTGTATTGCTATTTCAGGGTTCCAGTACCCCTAAACCTCAACAATACCTGGTTTGAAATGAGAATATAATGTCACATGAATTAAAGGCAGATACAGAAGATACAAAGTACAAAGTAGAAAGACTTTGTATGAATTCAATGAGTACAAAACATAGCTATTTAAAAATAACTGTCAGGTATTATACCACAGCTGTAAAATAATACTAATACCTCCTAGAATTGACTTACAATCCCCCCCCCCCCCAAGTATCGATGTTATTGTAAAAATAACTATGCCCTATTTTAATCGGAAACAATGGAACGTGCTGTGAGGTAGAATTCCTTCAGATTATATATCTGACATTTATTGCCTATGATCTTACATTAATCCTAGTAAAAGTTTTATGAGAGAAACCTGCAATTCACCATGGGGACATGCGGGTAGATGGAATACCAAATGCTGCCAAATAGGAGTAGTGAGTAGCACACCCAAATTTTAAACCAGTCTTAGGTGGCTATAAATTATTTGGAAGGCAAGGGTGACAATCCTGCCAAGTAGTACTGGGATCTCTCAAAATATCCTCATTGGCTTGCCTCCTTTATGAATGGGAGTTTTTCATCTCTTCCTCTTATTCCCCTTCTAGCCTTGTTCCTGACTTTCCAGACTTCAAAATCATACTTTTACTACTGTCTTATCATGAAACTTTCCTTAGTGCCCAGGTCTTTCTCAACCTGGAATAGTCTACAACCCTTGTGGCCTGTTAACTTATAGAAATCTCTCCACAAGGCCTGCCTTCATTCTCCCACTGGTGAGTTCCTCCAGAAGCCTCCATTTAATGAAGGCATTTTGGTCTGCCTGACTTCATTCCCTTCCCAGCTCCATTCTGGACTTTTTGAACTTCAAAACCTAGTAACTTTCATTCCCATCCCATTCTTCCCCACAGTCACTTTTCAGCTGCCTTTGGTGTGTAGTCCTCCCCTATTAGAATGTAAACTCCTAGGGGCAGCTAGGTGGAGCAGTAAATAGAGCACAGGCTCTGAAGTCAGGAGGACCTGAGTTCAAATTTGACCTCAGACACTTGACACACTTACTAGCTGTATGACCTTGGGCAAGTCACTTAACCCCAACAGCCTTGCTCTCCCCCCTCCCCCAAAGAATGTATACTCCTTGAGGGCAAGGCTTGTCTTTATTTTTGTTAGTATTTGTACTCCTAGAGCTAAGTACATTATAACAAGAGTAAGTACATGATAAATGAATGCTTTCTTCCTTCAATCTGTTTGACCAGAGGCCTGGATCCCTTGAAAAATGCTAGGTTATGACTGAATAAATTGGCTATTAAAATCAAACCAAAGGAGAACTCTGACATTTAACCAGGATCAGAACACTATGAAATTGTCGATCTTTTACTTTCAGTTCCAGACTTTACAGAACAGTTTAATGCTATTACAAAAATGTCCCTCTTTGCCCTCAGTCAATTCCTTTGACCATTCCAGGAGACATCCAATATTTCAATGTCATTATGTATCCCTAAATCCACAGTGATGGAGATAAAAAGTGGAAAAACTTTTGTAAGTATCAGTCACTTCCTAATTATTGTATGTACAAAAGTTTAAATCATTCCCTATATTCAAGGACAGTCATGCATAGATATAGAGCCTATTAAAGGAAAATAGCAAGTGAGTTTTGGTCTATGAAACAGCTCAAACCACTCCAAGGCTCACTTTGCTAAATTTCCCCCTAAAATTATAGGTGTGGACTTGTCCAACCTAACGAATTTGAATCATGATATAAGTGCATCAATTAGGGTGTAGAATTTAGGTATAAAGCCCAGCCTAAGGTTTCACTCTCCCTAGAGCAGGGGTCAGGAAACTGCAGCCTTGAGGCCACAAATGATCTTCAGGCTGAAGGTTTCCCACCCCTAGCATTAAGAAGTTAAGTGATTTGCCCAAGGGCACACAGCCTATGTGTCAGAGGTAGGACTTGAACCCTGGTCTTTCTGGCTTTGAGGCCAGATCTCTATCCCTTATGCCACTTTACCTCTCCTTTTGTTGATTATGCTAGGAAAGAAACAAAAGTGGGAATGCAGAACCCAAATAACCTAGGGCCTTCTAAGTATTTTAAGAACTATGGCATTTGTCCTTTCTGATAAGCCAAAACTGCCTACCAGGTTGCCAAGGTTGTGTTTGTGTAATCAGTAGAAATGATACAAAACCATCATAGAGATCCTCATATTTTGTATTTGTATCTGTATTTTTTCCATTTATGCAATATTGTAGATTGTCCATTTTATAAATGGTAGTTGGAATTTGCTTTAAGTAGAGCCCATTTTGAGAAGAAAAATTGGTCGACTGGTGCCTCTCTCTGCAATTGCTTGTAATATGAATAAAATGTTTCTGACAGATTTTAAACACAATGAAATCTATTTCTTCTATATGGTGATTTAAATGAGGGCAATGGAAGGAAATACTGTGATGTGACTAAAATGCTGAATATTACCAATGATGACTTGTGAGCAAAAAACAGCATAAAAGACATTTAAAAAAACATATAATCAGGGCAGCCAGGTAGCACAGCGAGTATGAGCACCGGCTCCAGTGTTGGGATGACCTGGGGATCAAATCTGGGCTCAGATACTCAGCACCACAGAAATAACTGGCTGTGTAACCTTGAGGAAGTTACTTAACCTCAATTGCTTTAAAAAAAAACAACAACCATATAAATCAAAAAAAGATGTGTGCCAGTCAGGTAACAAGAAGGAAGAGCAAGATGGAGAGCCTGTACACTTCTTGAGCACCTATGCAATGATTTTAAAAAAAAAAAAAGACCTAAAGAAAGGCATCTAGTGAGCTGAAACCTTCCTTGGAGGACTTTTGGGAGTACATGGACAAATGCCGGAAGGATTGACATAAATGATATCTTGAAGTATCACAATGTTGAACTTAATTCTAAATTGTCTTGTATTTTAATATGGTTTCTTATAAACTTATTAGCCCAATTAGATTCAAAGATAAAGATGACACAATCACAAACTGGTTATGGAGAACATGATAAACAAAAGAGAACAAGGTAAGTGCACTAGATACATACAAAATGCTATCACAACTACAAGGAAGGAAAAAGTATTTTTGACTATGGTATGAAGCTTCACAAAAGATAAGGCTTTTAAATTGAGTCACAATGGATAGATTTCAGATATTTGTAAAGTGCTAGTAGGCACTATATATGTTAGCTATTATTATTTTTTCAAAAAGTGAAGCCAGGAGGCAGGTCACAGCAGAGAGGCCATTCCAAGGAAAGGAGCAAATCTGAAAAAAGGTAAGGAGTTAGGAAAGTGGAGTCAGAGTGAATGGCCCTATTAAATCTTGATATTTCTAGCTTCACATCTTCCATACACATCCCTTTCTCTATACTCACATAGCAACTGCACTAGTTCAGATGCCCATCCTCTCTCAAGTGGACTATACTGAGTAGCCTTTTAGTTGTGGTCTTCCTGCCTCAACTCTCTCCTAACTTCAATCTATCCTTTACTCAACTACCAAAATGATTTTCCTAAGGTGGAACTCTGATCATATCACCTCTGTACTCAGTAAAATGCAGCGGTATGCTATTATCTGCAGAGGCAATTATAAAGTACTCTGGCATTTAAAGTTGTTCAAAACCTGACTCTTTCTTACCTTTCCATTCTCATATTCTATTCTCCTTCACAGATTCTACAATCCAGTTACTTGCTGATCATTGCAAATGATACTCTGTCTCCTATCTCTGTGCTTTTGCATAGGCTCTCCCCAAAGGTATTACACCCTTCCTTCTCACCTCTCTTAGATTCCCTAGTTTCTTTCAAAACTCTGCTTATCTCCTACCTTCAGCACAAGGCCTTCCCCAGTATATACAACTGCTAGTGCTTTCCCCTCAGAAATTACCTTCTATCTACTCTGCATATATGTTGTATGCTCATAGTCATTTACATGTTGTCTTCCCCATTGGAATGGCAACTCCCAGATGGCACAGATGCCTACTTAGGGAAAGTCCCTTCTATTGTTTTGGAGTCCACATCCTATCTGGACATCATGGTAGTGCTACTTTCTAATTGGTTGACTACTCTGGTCCTGTCTGAAACTAGATTGATGTGGTTGTGGTTGAGTACATGGATACATCTGTTTCTGCAGGAAATATGAGGAATAGGTCTGGGGGCAGTGCCTAGGTAGAGGAAATGGCTGGCTTCCCATAACATGCACATGCCTGCTGTTCTGTGAGAACTATGAGTTCATGGACACACAACTGTTGTTCTAGTGAGCAGTAAGGCACATATGAAGAAGTTCGGATATTGGCAGGGGGGATAGGTAAGTATAGTGGGTCTGCTGTTCAGTGGGGCCTATAAAGAAGTTAGAATACTGGGGCTGGGGGCAGCTTTACTAGGATTCCATCAGTTATTATTTCTCCTTTTTCATTTTTGATATTGGTACTTTGGTTTTCCTCTTCTTTTGGACATCATCTTTCCTTCCTTACTGCCTGATTTCCAGTTCTACTTTATGTTTTGTCTTTCCCTGTTGGGATTTAAGTTCACTGAGGGTAGGGATATATAATATCATATAATGTAATGACACATAATAAATGCTTAATAAATGTTCTTCTATCTACCTAGTATGCCCAATTCATTGATTTGTTCTCTCTTTAAATTTCCCCCTAAAGATTGCTTTGGGGGTGGTTAGGTGGCACAGTAAATAGAGAATCAGCCTTGGAGTTGGGAGGACCTGAGTTCAAATCCGGCCTCAGACACTTAACACTTACTAGCCGTGCGACCTTGGGCAAGTCACTTAACCCCAATTGCCCTGCCCTCTAAAAAGTAAAAGATTACTTTGGCTGAATCCTAAACATTTTGGTATGTTGTCACAACAGATTCTGGGATTTGATTTTTGTCCTACTAGTTCTTTAGGATTCTTATTGTGTCACCAATTAATCTCTAATTCTTCCTTTCACTGTCTTTTGTTTTAATCTTTATTACATTGTAGTCAGTAAAGAACCTGTTTAATATTTGTTTCTCTACATTTTTTGGTGAGGTTTTTTTTTATGTTCTAACACATTGTCAATTTTTTAAAATGTCCCGTTCTAGGCTGAGAAATACATAATCTTACTTCTATTCCGATGAATAACCAAACATTTTTCATATCTAACATTCCTAAAATCCTATTTGGTGCCTTAACTTGTTATGTTTTTTCTAGGTCTTAAAGGGGTATGTTGAGGTCTCCTCATATTATACTTTTATTATCTATTTCTCCCTGTAACTCATTTAACTTTTCCTCTTAGTATTTAGATGCTCTGCTATTGGGTGTATATATGTTTAGTATTGATAAAAATACCACTGCCTATGATACCTTTAAGCATAAGCTTCCCAGCTTATCTCTTAAGAATATAGTTTTGCTGTAGTCCTATCTGAGATAATTTATTCCTTGACTTTTTGAATTTAGCATAAGCAAAACAGTTTTTGATTCTGCCACCGGTTTTAAAACTTTATGTGAATCTTTGTGTTTCAATGTATTCTCCATAAATATGTTGTTGGAATCTACTTTCTAATACATTCTGCTATCCTCTTCCATTGTAAGGCTGAGTCCTTCTCATTAGTATTCAGTTTAATTTTTTTTTTCAGTCAACACAGTTTATTTTTAAAAGAGGATCTGGATTTTATCAATCAAGAGGATGGAATGTGGAATAGGAAATAAATGCAAACATAAGCTGTTTTGCAAACTATTTTATAAACATAAACTAATATATAGGATGCCTTGTAGAACACAAACATAATATAAAGATTAAGGTGTTCCCACAGCAAGGCTGAAGATTTTCAGTATGCAGCAACTTGGAATTTAGGTTATAGCTCTTGTGCTTTGAATGGATCTTTAGGTCGGAAAAATAATCCATGTTCTAACCAGACTTAAATGGAAGAGTAACAATAGAAGTTGATGAAGTATTTAGTTTCATGAATCACATATAGCTGTCAAAGTTTCTGCTCACAACACAATGCCAGGTGGGGTTATTTGTACTTAGCAAATTTCTTCTTGATATAGGCCATGTACTTCTCTAAATCATTATTTTTCCGGGGCCTGAGTAGTACACCCCTCAGAGTCCTGTGACATCTCTGATGGGACTGCATTTTTTATTATGTCCTTCCAAAAACACACAGTCATTGTAGGTTGTGAGTACTGGCAGCTCTGGGAAGGTACTGTAAAAGCAAAGGAGGCACAACTCAGGCACTCCAAAACCTGGCAGATATGCTGCTGAAACCACTACATACCTCCAACTGATAAGTTATGATCATTGTTTTATTTTGCTCCATCTTGTTTCTAAAATTTCTTCCTCTCTCTGCTTTCAAGTACCTTTTTACAAAAAACGTATGGTGACAGTGTGTTTGGCACTGTTATATAGTAGATGATCAAAAAGGCTTATTGATTATTCACCACAATTATTTAATATAAATTCCTTGACTCTTCCTAATCCTTTTATCCGTAGTGCATTACTTATACCTTCTCTTGCTTTTTTCCTTTTAAGATCATTCAAATAAAATAAAACTACTTCTAGGGACTCTGTTTTATTTGATTCCCTGTATGGTCCCTGATGATATTAGGGTTCTGAGGTGACACATTTCTCTTCTGCCTATTGGAATGTAAACATATTATCCTTGTATAATCCCTTCCAAATGCTCAAATGCATTTACATTTCTTTGTTTTTCTTGACTCTAGTGTTTGTATTTCAAGGTTTCTACTAAGCTCTGGTCTTTTCTTTAAAAAAAAATTTTTTTTTTAGCTCCGGTCTTTTCAATTAGTAATAGTTAGAAGTCTTGTATTTTGCTAAAGACATATTTTCCCCAGCTGTAGGGTTGTACTCAATTTTTAGAAGTTACCATTGGTTGTCTTTTGTCTGCCGAAAAATCTCCTTCCAAGTTCTGTCTCTTTGATATAGTAACTGCCAAATCTTGGGTGATTTCTGACCGGGTTC
Organism: Petaurus breviceps papuanus; assembly: GCF_028583685.1. Taxonomy (NCBI): domain Eukaryota; kingdom Metazoa; phylum Chordata; class Mammalia; order Diprotodontia; family Petauridae; genus Petaurus; species Petaurus breviceps. Next base: position 8,450,779 of record NW_027187398.1, read on the forward strand.
CCTGGTACTTTTTTTTTCTCTAATTGGTTGCTGTATTCCTTAATTTGACCTAGAAGTTCTGGATTTTTGCTCTGATGTTCTGAGATTTTCATTTTGGGGTTTCTTTTCAGGTGACTGGTGAATTCTAATTTCACTTTGTAGTCTGGTTCTAGTAGGTCTAAGCAGTCTCCATTTGTGATGTTTTGAAATATGATATGGAGGTTTCTTTTTTTCATGATGTTTCAGTTAGTCTAACTCAGTTAATCTAATTCTTAGATTTTGCTTGATCTACTTTCCAAGTGGGTTGTTTTTCATAGGAGATATTTTACATTTTCTTCTTTTTAAAAAAGTTTCTTGATTTTGTTTTGATGTTCCTATTGTCTCTTTGTGCCATAAAATTCTGTTCAGTACATTTAATTGCAAGAGATTTGTTACCTGGTTAAATTTTTGTACCTGTTGCTCTAGGATGTTAATTCTGATCATTGCCTTCCTGGTATGGGATCTGAAGGGTTCCACCTCCAGTTTTAGACTAGGAAAAAGAGCAGCAAGTTTCTCCTGATTGGAGCTCCAGAAGATAGTTTCTGGCCCCTGCCCATGTCATTTAGGTGGAAGGTTCAGAGCAACAAGACCTATAGGCTCAACCCTTGTTGGTATTCCTTGCCCCATGTATTCATCTACAGGTCCACATCATGCTGTGAAGTCAGAACAAAAGAGTTTTAAGGCTCATTCTTCCTTCACAGTCCCTGTCTGATTACTCAAGTTCAGTTTCAAGCCCAAGTCTGTGGACTGAGTCTATCACGCAACAATATTAATGTGAAAGAACTATAAATTGACTCTTGGTCTGCACAGTCCCTTTTCTGACTACTTAGCCGCAAACCCCAGCCCAAGTTTATGGGTTGAATTCAAGATCCTGCTCTAGAGTTTGGATGACAGAGCTGTAGCTCCATGACTAGTTTGAAGTTCTTGATCTGGTTACTTAGCAGTAGGTGTCAACTTCAGTTTGCACTTGATTTGCAGCCCTGTTTCAGGTTCAGAATGACACAACTATCTTTTCTTCCAGTTTCCTCTCCATATACACAGGTAGAATCCAGACAAGTTTCCATGCTAGAAGCTCTGTGCAGATTTACCCAGCTGGATTCCTTCTTCAGTACCTGCAGGCCTTTGGCCAATGGCTTGTGCTGACTTGGGCTGGAAAAAAATATCCCATTATGGTTTCTCCTCAGATTTCCCAATCATCACTTTATTTAGTGCTCTTCCTAGATTTTTGCTGGAGTAATTGTGGGAGGGAGCTGGCTGTTCTGCTTCCCCATACTCTACAGATCTTTGTCAACATCTTCCTTCCATTCCTCCCTTTTGTTTTCAGTGGGTGAGAGTGAGTTAAAAAGGATATGCAAGTTTGGATGAGTTACAAACTATATCAAAGAGCTCATTACACTATCTTCCCAAAAGCCCCTCTCCCCTCTTCTAAAATTCCCCATTTCTGTCCATGGCACCAAAATCTTTCTGGTCACTAATGTTTGCAAACTTGGTGTCATCCTCAAATCCTAATTTCCCTCACCTCATAAATCCAATTAGTTGGCAAATCTTGTTTCTATCTCCACAATATCTTTCATTATTATCTCTTTATTTTATCTTGTCCAGAATGATAATACTATACTACTTTCTATCCATCTCAAGCCCACAAAGCCTATACTCTGGCCTGCCGACTCCCACCTCTTGGTCCCTGGGCTCTAACAAGTGAGTTTTCTTCAACTTATCTTGTAAGGAACCAAGCCACTATTCCAATTCTCAGGCATTTGTAAACCACGATATCACCTCACCAACCTCCATTTCAACTCTTATACTCCTATATTAGAATGTAAAACTCCTTGGAGTGATTATGGGAAGACATTGTGAGACCCTAGAGGAGCCCAGTTTACTCATAAATACCTGAATAATGCTTTAAAAATGAATCAGAATCAACAATGATAAAGGAATATAAAAAGAAAAAGTGATATATTTCAACTCAGTTCAAGAACTGCACAAAAAGACTTATCAGAATCATGTAGAAGTACACAGTAGAGATAACACAGGATAGATTAGAATAGAGATAAGATAGGGTAGATTAGAGATATAGTATAAAGCAACCTGATAAGACATAAGGAGAATGGGGCAGACCAGCACCCTTTATAGGCACCCTAGAAAACTCACCCATATTAACGGCAAGAGATGGGGCTAGACCAGCTTCCAGTATGGTAAGGAGTGACTCAGGGGCCTCATCCACATCTGGGTTAAGAGGTGGGGTCAGACTACCTTCCAGGCTGTCTGTACTTTATCCATGTAACAGTTCAATGTACAACTTAACATTCAGGTGCATTGGCCTGAATCACAGTCAGGAAGCAAGGCCAAACAATTCCTGAATAAAGTGGGGAATAGTTTTAGCCACTGAATTCAGAATCAAGAGGATGATCCAGGAAATCAGTAGTGGAGTTTGAAGGAAGCATTAAATTCTCAATCCTGAAACTGAGGCAGGACATATGAGTAAACAGAAACAAAATGGTCAACACAATAGCTTGGACTGAGAGAAGCCCAAGGGATAAACTCAGAAAAATTGTAAGTTCACAACAAATCCAAGAAGAGCCTCAGAGAAAAGAATATCTTGGTCACAAGGACTAGAAGAGTACCTGGAAGAAATGAAACAAGAGGTATAAAAATGTAATAGCTAGAGCAGAAGAACATGGCAAAGAGAATGAATATCCTAAAAGAAACAGTGGTACAACTCACTTAAGAATTGATCTCTCTAAAAATTAGAATAGGATAAAGAGAAAACTACAATTCTAGGAGACAAGAAATATTGAACAAAATAAAAAAGCAGAAGAAAATGTAGTGTCAAAACAACTGATCCACTAAACAGTAGAAGGAGAGGTAATATAAGAATAATTGGACTACCTAAAAAGATGGACAAAATTCTACATATACACCATATTTCAAAAAATCATTAATGAAAACTGCTTAGATTTCTTAGAACTAGAGAGCTAAGTGAAAATAGAATAGTCACAAAAAGTCCCAGAAAATGTCATAACCAAAACTGAGAGCTTAGGTGAAAAAAAAAATTGCCAATAGCCAAAAAGAAAGATTTTTCAAGTACCATGGAGCTGCAGTAAGGAAACATAAGATTTGGCATCTGTCAAGAGAGGGGAGAGTTTGGAATAGGATACTGGAAAAGACAGAAGATAAAGGTTCATAACCAAAGAAGTTATTTAGAAAAACTGAGCATACTGCTATATAGAGGGAAAAATAGAACTTTAATGAAAGAGAATTGCTAAACATTCCTGAAAAAGTCCGGAAGTGAGGAGAAACTCTGAAATACAAATACAGAAATCAAGAGAAACATAGGAAGGTACACACATCTGATTAGTTGGAAAGGACTACATGAAACTGAACTGTCTACATGTTAAGAGTAGGAGAAGTAATGAACATTTTCTCAGAACTCTAGTTACTTCAAGGATTACAGAAAACACTAACAATAGTACCTAGCATTTACATAATACGTTAAGGTTTATAAAGTACTTTAAAATATCTTATTTTATCCTTAAACAACCCTGGGAGAAAGGTGCTATTATCATCCCAATTTTACAGATCAGGAAAGTGAAGGAAGAAATGGTTAAGTGACTTGCCCAGGGCTCACAAAGTATCTGAGGCATGGTGTAAACTCATAACTTCCTGACTCATATTTCATCAATGTTCTCTGTAGCTCTGACTGGATTCTGACTGCAAGGCTGGGTCATGGGCTCCAGAGGCCACTTTTTAAAGAGGAAGCTCAGCTGAGTTTTTCTCCCCATTACTTAGCAGCTGTACTGCTTTTATACTTCTTTGAACTCTCCATCATGTCTTCCTTCCCTAGGAAAATAATCATTGGTAAAACCAATTATGTTGTAAGACTGAATCTAACTGGTACTTGCATCTCATTAGTGCCCTCTTGCCTTCTGAATGAACCTCTAGGATAGAGGTCAGGGCCATGGACTCTAGGACCTCCATGTAAAGAGGGGGCTCAGTGGAGTTTTTCTCCTTATTCCCTACCAGCTATAATGCATTTGGACTTCTTCCATCATCCCATCCCTACATTGAGAAGCTACCTCCACTTTTTTGAGCTTCCTTTTGTGTGCTGTCTTCCTCCATTAGATTGTAAGTTACTTGAGGGTAGAGACTGTCTTTAGCTTTTATATTTATCCCCAGCATGTCAGGCACAAAGCCTGGAACACAGGAGGCACTTAATATATTAAACTCAATATGGAACTACAGGGAAAGGGAGAAAGGGGTTTAAGAGGAAGGATGGATGAAGGAGTAGTCATCATAAGCATGAGGAGAAGAAAGAGAAAGAGGAAAGTAAAGAAACAGTGTAAAAACCTGTTATTGGTGGCAAGTAAGGGGAAGAGAAAAGAAGCAAGGAAGTAAAAACATGGCATTATTTATAGAAAAGAAGTATTAGGCAAACTCCCTATATTTTACAATCTTTATTATCTTCACTGTAAACTGGAGGTTGGGGGCAATGAGAAGAAAAAGTACAGGAGGGCAGGATATAAAGAAATATAAATTTAACAGTCATAACTGTGTGAACATGAATGAGCTAAACTTACCCACAAAACAGAAGATTAGCAGAATGTTTTAGAAAATAGAATCCAACAATATGTAGTTTACAAGAAATAGGCAGATTCATATAGAGTTGGAATTAGAGGTTAGAGAAGAATCTATTATGCTTTAGATAAAGTAAAAAAAAAAAAGCAAGAGTAGAAATCAGGACTTTTAGACAAGCTTTATAGTAAAAACAGACATAAAAAAGAGACAAGCTAGGAAACTACATTATTTTTAAGGCACTTGAGATAAATATCCATACTTTAAATAATAAAAACATCATATAATAATGTGCATAGACGTATATGAATATATCTACATATACATGTATTTTTTACACATATACAAACAGTGAACACAGCATCTAAATACTTAAGGAAAAATTAATCAAACTACAGAGATAAAAAGAAAGTAAAATTATAATTGTAGGAGACCTCAATGTACTGATTTTAGATTTAGATAAATCTAACAGAGATAAACAGAAAAGAAATTAAGGACCTGAACTTCAGAAAAATTAGACAAAGATTGCACAAATCCTGTGGAGAAAGGAATCAACCATTCTCATCTCCTGCAAACCAACTGTTACCCAAAGGCAGAAAGGCCGACCTAGTTGGGGCATTTGGGTAACCTGAAGGAGAGACCGGAAGTAGCATGTACCAAGCAAGTTGAACCACTGCTATCTCCATCTTGACCACCATCTTCCTTTGGACATTAATATAAATAGAATTTCCTTAAACTCATCATTATGAAATTTCATCATCTTAGAAGATCCAATTGGCCTTTGCATTCATAACTCATCAGTATATTCTGACCCCTGGAGGGTAGAGACAGGAACTCTTCAACCTCCATTTAAGGGAGGTAGGAGGGTGGGGTGGGCAGGAGGGAGGTGGGAGGGTGAGGTGGGCAGGACATACATATCCTCCACATCTTATCCCGCCCCCCCACACTCCTTGACTTCTCCACCATATGCCACTGCCCTCCCATGCATTGGTACCCTCCCCCACCTCCAGCTTTTCAACTTTCTTTTGTGAGCTGTCTTCCCCCGTTAAACTGTAAACTGAGGGCAGGGTCTTTCTTTTTTAATTAATTGTATCCTCAGAGCTTAGCACAGTGCTTGGCACATAGTAAATGCTTAATAAATGTTTACTAGATTATTGGATTATACTGAAGACTCAGAAAAGAAAGTCCTTGTTCTCAAAGTCAATAGAACTATCAAATGGTTCAGCATTAGAAACTGATATGATTTTATCAGTGGAAATAACATTAAAAAGGTTTTACCATCTATTTTGCCAATGTACTCTTAAGGAACATGAGCACTTTCTGATTTGTAGCTGAAAATATGTGTTATATTATCCATTAGAATGTGAGCTCCTGGAGAAGAGAGACTAATCTCACTTTCTGATTTGAATTTCCAGCACATAGCTCAATGTTTTATAAATCGTAACAGCTCAATGTTCAATATTCATTCTCAGTGCTTGGCACAAAGATTTACTCAAGAAACGTTCCTTTCCTTTCTATCTTCCTTCCTCCTTCCCTACTTTTATAATATATCCCTTTCTCTCTATTCACATGGCCATCACCCTTGTTCAGGTTCTCATTAAATCTTGCTTAGACTCCTACATGGTCTACAGAGCCATTGTGCTGACCTACTTGTTGTATGCCTGTGAAACTTAACAATATACCAGCACCATGCCAGTAAACTGAATTGCTTGATCTAAACTGTCTTAGGAAGATTCTGAAGATCACCTAGCAAGATAAGGTCAGTACTGGACACTGAAGTCCTTTCTTGAGTAGAACTGCCAAGCATTCAAAGTCTACTGTAGAGACGGCAACTCTGATGGTCTGGCCAATGCTATTCGAATGCCAAACATACATTTGCCTAAAAGACTATTTTACAGAGAACTCACACAAGGTAAGTGCTTATGTGGAGGTCAGAAGAAGCGATACAAGGACGAGAAGTCTCTCTGAAGAACTTTGGAATCGACTGTGAGACATGGGAACATTGGCACAGGATCATCCAGCATGGTGTGTGCCCTTATCAGAGAAAGTACTGTGCTCTATGAGCAAAGCAGAATTGCAGTAGCTCAAAAGAAATGTGAGATGCACAAAGTGAGAGACATATCTGCTCTAAATGTCCATATGCCTGACCTGTGGTAGAGCCTTTCAAGCTTGTACTGATCTGATCAGCCACTGTCAGACATACTGTACCCTGATCCTAACACAGTGATGTCATTTTAGTCCTCTTTGAACACACAAGACAACAACTAACCAACTGCAATAGTATTCCATTTTGTCTCCCTGCTTCAAGGCTCACCTCCAGGCACCCATTCTCCACACAACAATTGAAATGATATTCCTAAAGTGCAGGTCTGACTATGTCACTCTTCTATTTCAAAATGCTACTGGCTCTAGGATCAAATGTCATTTCATCTTTTGTCTCACCATTTTTTAATTCCTACAGTTTGTGTAAATTTTATATTGAACACAATTAGCAGTTTAGCAGTACACAAAATTTATAATTAAAAATACATATATATATATATATTTTTTTTACTAAAATAGGTGATGAAAAACGTTGATCACCTTCCCCCTACTCCAACACATACTCTCAATGCGGGTCCTGTGGTGGATGACTACCTCAGGGTCAAGGTACTCTGTGATCTAAAGGAATGAAGAGGGTAAAAAAGAGAAGAAAGGAAGAAGTAAAATAAGATGATTCCTAAAACATACTCTTATGTAGGCTTTGTGGGGATGGTAAATGAAAAATTGAAATAAGATTCTATCAATAAAAGTAGATGGGAGAGGAGATGTGGGAGGATTAAGATCAGATTGTTACAAAAATAAGATGTAGGGGCAGCTAGTGGCGCAATGAGTAAAGCACCGGCCTCAGAGTCAGGAGGACCTGGGTTCGGATGTGGCCTCAGACACTTAACACACACACACACACACAAAACTAGCCGTGTAACCCTGGGCAAGTTATTTAACCCCAAATGCCCTCCAAAAAGAAAAAAAAATCTTGTATCTGATACTTGTATCTGGGTAAATTTTAAAACACAAAATGAAACACGATCTTCAAGGAGAAAAAGGATTAGTTAATAGCTCTTCAGCTGGTAAAAATCATTCCTGCTAATTTATATGTGTCCAGGGTTTTGAAGACAAGGCAGAATGACTCCTTTCTGTTCTGGGGAGTAACTAAGGCCCTTGTGATAGGGAAATACTTCTAAGCATTATCATAGTTATTTAAAGGTAAGAATCAAGGATTGTAAAGGGGATTCCTGCATTAGGTGAGAGTTGACCTAGAAATGTAAAAGGTCCTTTTGACTCTGAATACTTATGATTTTAGGATACATCACTTAGGCAGCTATCCCACATTCTCTCGGCTGATGCCTAAGGCCAATCTTATTTGAACTCACTGCTCTGTTTTACGACAGAAAATCTTAGAAGGAAGGAGTAATAAAGTGGCCTACATTATTACTTCATGTACCACTTTTTTCTGGGAGGATTGTGGGGGGAGATGTACACATATTCTGCATTTAGTTATTTGAGAATATACTGTGTGGCACTTAACACTGGTAGTGGAGCAAGGTCTTAGTTCTATCTTCTAACACAGTCTGACTTTTAGAGGAATAAAAAGAGTAGGAATTCCAACACAAAGGGAAGCCTACAGTTCTGTCACTCTGAACCAGCAGTGACTTCCCGCTGGATGATAGTGGCTGAGTCTAACAAAAGTCTACCAAAATTCTAAAAGGAACAAGTCCACAGATATGATGCTCAGATCCAGTAACTTGCAAAGCTCAGACCAGAAGGACAGCTATCAGATTTTGCCCTAGATCAGAGCCCCTTGGGAGCTCTGATAGTTTTTAGGTCCCCAGTCTCAGCTGAACCGGAGATCCTGGAATAACACAACATTCAAAACTCTTATGAAACCAGCAGGAGGACCAGCCCAGGCATCGTATCCATAAATGCATAGAACCTGGCCCTAACAGTACAAAGTAAGTCCAAGTCAGGAAGCTAGCTAGAAAAATAAGCAAACATAAAGAATATTACCATAAAAAGCTATTATAATAAGAGGCATTCTAAGGCATAAATCCAGAAGAAAAACACCAAAACAGAATAGGAAAATATTCAATTAGAATTCCCAGAATGAGAGGTTGTTGTTATTGGTTTGTTTTTTGGGTTTTTTTGGAGGGGGAAAGGCAGGGCAATTGGGATTAACAGACTTGCTCAAGGTCATACTAAGTGTTAAGTGTCTGAGGCCGGTTTGAACTCAGGTCCTCCTGACTCCAGGGCTGGTGCTCTATTCACTGTGCCACCTAGCTAACCCCTGGTTGTTGTCTTTTTTAAAGAGCTAAAATATTTTAATAATTGAGGGGCTAGAGGAAAAAAATGAGAAAAGAAATGAAAGCTATGGAAGAAAGAATTGTAAACTGAAGTGGCTTTGGCATAAGAGATAAAAATTTTGCTGAAGCAAAACTACCTCTCTGAAAATAAGAATGCCCCAAACAAAAGATAAGGACTGCATGAGACAAATAGAAATATTAAAACAAAGAAAAGGACGGATGAAAAAAAATTGTAAGATACCTCACAGCAAAAACAACTCACCTGGAAAACAGATTGAGAGGAGATAATCTGAGAGTCATTGGGCCACCTGAAAGCCATGATCAAAAATAGGAGCCAAGACACTATATTTCAAGAAATCATAAAAAAAAAAACTGCCAGAGAATCGAGGACAAAATGGAAATCAAAATCCCACAATGAAAATTCCCAGAAATATTACAGCCCAAATCCTGAGCTTCCAGGCCAAATAAAAAAAAATGACACAAGCAGCTAGAAAGGAAATGATTCAAGTAATAAGGAGCGACAAATAGAATCCGACATAATTTAGCAGCCACCACTATAAAGGAGTGGAGGGTTTGGAATAAAGTATTCTAAAAGACAAAAGGAGATACACACACACACACACACACACACGTATGTATGTATATATGTTTAAAATAGCCAAGAATAACTAGCAAAAGTGAGTACAGTCCCAGAGTGGGAGAAAATGGACCTTTAATAAAATAAAGGGCTTTCAAGCATTCCTGATGAAAAGAGCATATCTGGGGGTGGCTAGGTGGCACAGTGAATAGAGCACCAGCTCTGGAGTTAGGAGGACCTGAGTTCAAATCTGGCCTCAAACACTTAACACAAAACTAGCCGTGTGACCTTGGGCAAGTCACTTAACCCCAACTACCCTACCTTCCCCTCTCTCCAAAAAGGAAAGAAAAAAAGAACACATCTGCTGTATGGAAACTCTGAAGTACAAATGCCAGAGAATAAGCAAAATATCAAAAGGTAAACGTGCAAGGGGCAGTTAGTGACACAGCGAATAGAGCACCTGGCCTGAAGTCAGGAAGATTTTCAGTCTTCCTGAGTTCAAATCTGGCCTCAGACACTATTAGCTGTGTGACCCTGTTTATCACTTAACCCTGTTTGCCTCAGTTTCCTCATCTGTAAAAATGAGCTTGAGAAGAAAATGGCAAACCAATCCAGAATCTTTGCCCAAAAAACCCCAAATGGAATCACAAAGAGTTAGACAAGACTGAAAAAAATGACAAAACAACAATGAATTATTGAGCAAATAATCATAATGGACTAAAAAAGGATAAAACTGTTAATATTCTCTTAGAGGGGGATATTCTCTCAGAACCTTTTCTTCATTGGAGAGTCTAAATGGAGGGAGTCTAATTGGACACAGGACCCAGGAGTGGCTTTGTTATATCTTGATGACTTTTAAAGGAAAAATATAAAGAGAGGGCAAAAGGCAGGTAGAAGGGGTGGTAAGAAAGGAAGGATTGGGGAAATTATTTCACATAATCAAAGCAGACGTCTAAACAAAGAGGAAGGGGTGGGGATGGTGGGTAATATCCAAATCTCACTCTCATATGAACTGGTTAAAGAAGGGAAAAGTATAGAAACACACAAAGCTGAGTACAGAAATACATTTCACTCAATAGGAAGACAGGAGAGAAAAGGAAGAGAGAGGGAATAAGAAGGAATGCAGATTAAGGGAGGGATTAATCCTAAACAAAACAAACTCTAAGATGTATAAAAATAATAGCAGCTCTTCTTGTGGTGGTAAAAAATTGGAAATGGAAGGGATATTCATCATTTGGGAATGGCTGAACAAGGTGTGGTGCATAAATGTATTGGAATACTAACGTGCTGCAAGAAACGAAGGCGATGGTTTCAGAAAAACAAGTTCGTACAGGAAGACTGGTAATGAACTGATGTAGAGTGAAGTGAGCAGTAACATCTTAAAGACAAATAGTGTGGAAAGCCTTAGAAAATGATTAATGAAATGATCAACCACAACTGCAGGGGATTTATGAAGAAACATGTTACCCAACTTCCTGATAGAGGACTAATTATGATTATGAAATTAAGATTATGAAAAAAGTCAACCAACCAGAAAAGGATATCTAGGATCTTAATGAAGAAAATATCTTCTTGAAAATTAGAATTGGGCAAGGGGAAGCCAATCAAGTTATAAGAGACCAAGAAATAAAACAAAATTAAAAAAAAAATAGGTGAGAATATGAAACATCTCATTAGAACAACTGATCTGCATAAAAATGTGAAAAGGATCCATGTGTACAAAAATATTTATATCAGCTCTTTTTGTGGTGGCAAAGAACTGGAAATTGAGGGGATGCCTATCAACTGGGGAATGACTGAACAAGCTGTGGTATATGAATGTAATGGAATACTATTGTGCTATAAGAAATGATGAACAGGACTTCAGAAAATCCTGGAAAGACTTATATGAACTGACGCTGAGTGAAGTGAGTAGAACCAGGAGAACATTGTTCACAGAAACAGCCACAGTGTACAATGACTGATTTTGATAGACAAAGAGGAAGGGGTGGGGATGGTGGGTAACATCCAAATCTCACTCTCATATGAACTGGTTAAAGAAGGGAAAAGTTATGGAGTTAGAATGCAGAGCAAAGAAGACTATTTTTCTTTTTTGTTTTTTTCTTTCTCATGGTCTCTCCCATTTGTTATAATTCTTTTATGCCACATGACTAATGTGAAAATGTGTTTAATAGGAATGTATGTGTAGAGCCATATCATATTGCATGCTCTCTTGGGGAGGGGGGATAAGGAGGTGGAGAAAATGGAAAACTTACAGAAGTGAATGTTGAAAACTAAAAATAAATTAATAAATGTAAAAAAAAAACCTGATCTGGAGATCAGTTAAGAAGACATAAGAATTATCAGACTACCAGAAAGCTATCAAAAAAAGAATCTTGATACAATAATACAAAAAATAATTAAAGAAAATTGTCTTGAAGCATTAGAACAAGAGAGGAAAGTAGAAATAGAAACAGAAAAACTCTACTGATCACCACTTGAAAGAGAGTCTATTAAGGAAAACTTACATGAGTATCACAGTCAAATTCTGAAATCCTCAGGTCAAGGAGAAAATATTACAAGCAACTAGAAAAAAACCAATTCAAATATGGTAGAATCATAATTAGAATCACACAAGATCTAGCAGTGGCGACATTAAAAGACCACAGGTCTTATAACACTATATATCAAAGAGCAAAGGAACTGGAATTATGGCTGAAAATATACCCAGCAAATTAAGCACAATCCTAAATTTTAAAAAAACATAAGACATTCAAGGAACTCCAGACTTTCACAGTTTTGTTAAAAAAACAAACAAACAAACAAAAATACCCTGAACTTAAGAGAAAATTTGACATACAAGATTCAAGAGAAATATAAGGTACATATCAAAGATTAATTACTAAGGAAAGACTGTTTACTTTTTACATGAAGAAATGTAAAATGTATGTGTAAGATTATTAGTAATTGGGTAGCTCAAAAAGAAAGATTGGGGTAGTCCTGAGTATGATGTTGATTGCAAAAAGTAAAGCCATTGAGGAAAAGGCAAGGAGTAATTATCTTCTACAAATGAGGTGCGAGGAAGAACTGACAGAGGAATTAGATGGAGGAGGAAGGCTGGTAGTTCTGGAACCCTACTTTCCTGTGGAATGGGTTAAAGAGGGAACAACACATATATATTTAGAAGAGTATAAAAATCTTCCGAATTCAGAAAGAAATAAAAGTCTAAGGGAAAAGGGAGGGGAGGAAGAGGATAAGGTAGGAATTTTTAGGATTCCTACTCACACTAGATATGAGTTAAAAAGAGAGCAATAAACACATTAGAAGGGAATAAAAGTCTTCTAAATTTTTTTTAAAGCAATTGGGGTTAAGTAACTTGCTCAAGGTTACATGGCCAGTTATTTCTGGGTGTGGTGCTAAGTATCTGAGCCCGGATTCGATCCCCAGGTCATCCCGACACTGGGGCCGATGCTCTTACTTGCTGAGCCATCTGGCCGCCCCTAGTCTTCTAAATTTTTAAAGAAATAAGAGGGTGAGGGAATAAGATAAGAGGCATGGTAGTGAAGGTATCTAGATTAATGGGAATGAGAAAAAGAAGGAACATTTATACACACACACACACACAGACACATGCATACACACACATATATATATATATATATATGTATATATTTCGAAGGCTATAAAAGTTTTCTAAATTCAGATAGAAACAAGAGGGTAAGGGGAAAGGGTGGGGGGGAGAGGATAAGGGAGGAATCTTTGGAGGTGGAGTAGGTCAAGTACATGAAGGGTAAGGTAGCAGGTAGAAGTAGAGGAGTCTGGAGGGATAGGAAATAAGAGATACACACAAACATAAAATAAAGATAAGGAGTAGGATTAGAAAAAAAAACAGAGGTAGTAATAAAGATCTCAGACAAAGCTAAAGCTAAAATAGATTTCATCAAAAGAGAAAAATAAGTAAACACACTATATGTCAGCCATATAAGTAAATGTTGTTTTAGATGATTTAAAATAACTAGACAGTATATGATTGGAATATTGCTGTGGTGTAGGAAATGATGAGTTGGTGGACTTAGAAAAATATGGAAAGACTTGGACTTATGAAGGAAGAAGTTATCCATCCTCAGAGAAACATAGGACAAACAAGTATAGTACAGTCTTACATAGATGCATATGAATGTATATGTTTATATATAAGCATGATTACAGATATCTTAGTATAGGTATATATATATATATATGTGTGTGTGTGTGTGTAGGTGTATATATGTGCATACAAATGTGTATATATGTATATATTCGTGTGTGTGTATCTGCTACTTAATTATAGCCTTGATGGGAGAGGAGGGGAGGGAGAAGAGCAAAGTAAAAAGTGCACAGCAGAGAACAAAAGAAAACATGAGGTGAAACTTTATATGGACAGGCTAGATTACTGGCCCAAATCAAATAATAGGACATTTTTATGGGGATGAAGTCACATTTTAGCTAAAAAAAAAAAAGTGTCAGAAATAAAATATAGGGAAAGTGGGACCATGAGAAAGATTTGGAGATTTTAGTGTCCTGAAAATTCACTGTGTCAAAAGGTTGATTAGGAGGAAGTCAAAAACACTAATGCTATATCAATAAGCAAAGTGATCAGGTCTAGGCAGATGACAACTCTAGTTGCATTTGCTCTGGACACATCTGGAGTATTGTGTTCAGTTCTTGGCACCACATTTTAGTAAAGATATGAATAAGCCAAAGAGCATCCACAAAAGCATTACCATGACAGGGAAGGACTTTGGCCTGATGGATGTGTCTAAGTATGTGAAAAGTTGTCATGTGGGAGAGGGATAAGACTTAACTCTGTTTGGTCCAGAAAATGGAACTAGAAGAAATGTTTTGAAAGTTGTCAAAAGTTAAATTTAGTCTGTATATAAAGAGAAATTTCATAACAATTAGAGCTATTTGAAGTGTTAAGTGTTGCTCTGAAAGTTAAGTCCTCCCCCTCACTTAGTTTAGTTGTTTTTCAGTCATGTCCAACTCTTCATGACCCCATTAAGGCAAAGATACCTAGAATGGTTTGCCAGTTTCTTCTCCAGTTCATTTTCCTCATCATTTACAGATGAGGAAATTAAGGGAAACAAGGTTCAGGGTCACATAGCTAGCAAGCGTATAAAGCTGGATTGGAAATCAAGTCTTCCTGAATCCAAGTCCAATGCTTTATCCATTGCACTACCTAGTTTCCCCTTCTCCCTCATTGGAGGTATCCAAAGAAAGGCTGGATGACCACTGGTCAGATATGTTGTAGATGGAATGACACTCATAGCTCTGAACTCTTATAGTTATAAACTTTGGGGAGTGCAGGGAATGAGCTCCACGCTTTTCTTGAATCCTTTTCAGTGCCAAACACAGAGCTAGGCAAATAATATACACTTAATAAATGAACTGATTAAATGCCAATCTGGTACCTTATCCAAAAGTCCCTGAAGTTAACCATCAATTTTAAATGCTCTCCTTGGAGAAGGTTATGGAAATGGAATATTTAGTGAGATCACGTGAATTCATCTAATTTGCCTTGTGTAGAGTTATCCATCCTTAATTTCTAAATATAGAGGACTATAATTTATAGATAGGCTATAGGCTGCATTGGTGGATGGAGTTGCCACACTAGAGTCAATCAAGAGTCCCTGGGGTATGTTTCCTGGCTATACAAGATACCACTTGTTTCACCAGACCTTTGGCTCCACCTTCCCTCTTCCTTACCATTTCTGCATTTCACAATTTGGGTTACAGCTGTGGTTGATGAATCGGGCCTCATTGCCCATGCGGTAGCTGTCAATCACCATTCCACTGTCCAGATTTAGGCAGTAGTGGTCACTGTGATTATGGTATTGTTCAATCATTCTGTTCCTGAAGGAGGAATGCATGAAGACTAAGTTAGCTTAGAGTTTAAAGTAAAACCAAGTGTTTTGTCTTAACATCTAACATTTTCCTGACTGGACTTACTGTACCTGAACTCCTGCTCACTGACAACTTCTCCCAAGTATTCGATGATGAACTGGCCAGCTTTCAAAGGTTCTTTGGTCCGGATCCCCCAGCCCTTCTCCTCAGCTCGGAACCGCTCAAGACACTGTACCCACTCATGCCTTTGTATCCTCTGATTACAACACTGCTCCCCACAGGGACAGGTATTGGGGGAACACTCAGCAAATATCATTCTAAAGAGAAAAAGAATCAGAGGTCAAATCCCAGCTTTCATAAGATCTACTGGGTGTCCAACAAGGACAAATGACTAGAAAATGAGATAGATTGTTCATTTAATGAGAACAAATGATAATACACAGAAAATCTGAATATTGACCAGTATCTGTGAAATGCTGGAAAGTCTCTAGTTTACTGCATCAATCTCTACAGAGGATTTATGGTAGGACAAGGACCAGAATCATACAGGATGAAGTATAGTGGGGTTGTAGGTTATGGTTGTGGAAGGAATCCATACTGATGAAATTCCAGATCTGTTGAGGTATGGAAATTCTGTTGTAAGGCTTTTAGTCAAGGTGATTATCTGGAAATATCCAGGAAAAAAACACTAAAAATAGTACCATGTAAAAAAATTAATCAAGAAATACAATGAGCAACTTTTGTAAATGACTTTTTCTATCCCAGAACTGTACCAAAAAAAAAAAAAATCAGCCAGAAGCCTACAAGCAGTAGGGCCCCTTGCCTATGCCAGAGCTCAGAGAAACAAGCCAGTAGCCTCCCAGTGGACCAGAGCCTGACTAAAGACATATGTAACCTATAAGGTTCTATACTTCTAGGCAGGCTGCCCCAAGAAAGCCAGAAAGACTGAGTTATAACAACAAACGTGCCGTGTCTGTAGTCAAAGCAGCATTTAAACTGGAAAACCCCAGACCTATAGCTTCTGAGGTTCTTAGCACTCAATCCCGAGATGCCACAGAGGGCTCTAGAGCTTGGAACCTCAAAGATTGAGGGGAGATTAACCATTATAAGTAGACATCAACATGGAACCCGAGTGACCTAGGTTGAGACTAAGCAGGAACAACTACTTCACCCACAATGGCAAAAGGGAGTAGAACCTGACCCTAGCACAAAGCCTCAATTAAGGAACTAAAGATGGAAAGATGAATAAACAAAAGATACTGAATAGTAGGACAAATCAGGATAGATTTAAAGAAACCCAAAATTCTAACTAAAAAGGGTAGACTAAATCCACAACTATAGCAAGCAGAGACTAAATAGATTTTCAACAAGGACTATATAAATAAGAAATGAATAGATAAAAACTGGAATAAAAGTTCTAGAGGAAAGAACTAGAAGAATAAACAGCTTAGAAAAAAGGTAAACCTTTCTTAAATTAAAGGAATTCCTGAAAATTAGCAAAGACCAAACAGAAACCAATGACTCCAAGATATAGCAATAAATATTACGGAAAAAAAACTAAAATGCAAAAAAAATAGGATAAAATGTAAGGTATCTGTTATAAAAAACAAAAACAAGTCAAGGAGAGAAAATTTAGGTATCATTGGACTTCTTAAAAAGTATGATTTTTTTTTTAAAGAGGGAAAAACAAAGCCTGAGACACTATATTTCAAGAAATCAAAGATGAAAATTGCCCAGAGTCATTAGAATTGGAGGGCAAAGTGAAAATATATATTAAAAAAAAAAAATCTACTGATCAAAGAAATCCAAAATGGAAAAATACCAGGAAATGTCACAGGCAAAATCCAAAGCTTCCACATCAAAGAAAAAAAAAATACTGCAAGTAGCCAAAATCAAATAGTTAAAGTACCAAGCATCTAGAGCCAGATACACAGAAGACCTGGCAGCTTTCCATATAAAGGAGAGGAGATCTTGAAATACACAAAATATTCCAAAAGGCAAAAAAAACAGAATTATAATCAAGACTAATTTATTCTGAAAAGCTAAGCATTAATCCCATAGTGGAAAAAAATGTACTTTCAGTGGAATAGTGATCTTTTAAGAACTACTGATAAAAAAAACCCATAACTAAGCCAAAACTCTGAAATATAAAGACAAGGATCAAGAGAAACCCACAAAGTTAATCTGAACAACTGGAAGGAGTTATAAGATGAACAACTGCTAATATACTAATGGAAGAGAAGATACAAGTGTCATTTCAGGACAAAATGAGGAAGTTAAATAAGACAAAGGATCTAGAGGTAGATCATTTCTGATTTGAAGATCTTAAAAAAGGAAAGAAAAGGCGAAATAAAAGGAATAAGCTAGTATGGACAGGAAGAAGAATTTACTATTTGTCATGGGCAGCTACGTGACAAAGTAGATAGAGTTCAGGGTCTGGAGTCGGGAAGACCTAAATTCAAATCTGGCTTCAGACATTAGATGTCTGAACTTAGGCAAGTCACTTAACCTCTGTCTGCTTCAGTTTCCTCAACTCTAAAATGAGGATTCGAATAGCACCTACCTTCCAAGGTAGTAAGGATCAAATGAGGTAATGTGCTTAATAAATGCTTTTTCCATTCATAACTGGAATGCATAAGGAGTATACAAACATGGGGGAAGGCTAGGAAGAAAGGATATGAGGTTATTATCTGAATTCTTATCTGAATCAGACAAGGGAAAGTTTAACACACACATGCAGAGAGTAAGGTGTGAAAATATACCAACTCAGTATGGAAATAGGTGATATGAGGGAAGAGGTGTGAAATAGTATTGGAATAATACTAAGGAAGGAATAGTTATAAGCAAAACAAACTTCCTGATCCTGAAGGGAGATTAAAAGGAAAAAAAAGATCTGGAAATTTAAGGTGGTGACCATCAACTGGGGAATGGCTAAAAAAATTATAGTATATGAATGCAATGAAATATTATTGCACAGATAGAAATGACAAAAAAGATTGATTTTAATTGGAATAATGGATTGATAGAGTTAACAAAACCAGGAGGACATTTTACATGGGTCAACATCAGCGTAAAGAAAAGCAACCTTGAAAGACTTAAGGACTCTAATGAAAGCACTAAGCAAGCACTTCTTCAGAGGACCTTATGATGATCCTCAGAGAAGGGTGACCAGGATCATAAAAAAAGGTTGGACCTTAAGATCAAGTTACATAAGAACTGTTGAAAGATCTTGCAGATTCAGCATGGAGAAAACTTGGGGGAGACTTGATAACTACCTTCAGGTATTTGAAGTGTTGTCATTCTGAAGAAGAATTAAACTTGTTTCTTTTTGGTCACAGAGGACAGAACTAGGGAAGTTGAAAAAAGTTAAGTAAATTTAGGACTGATATAAAAAAACCCTTTCTAATAAACAGAGCCACCCAAAAATGGAATAGGCTGCTTTAGGAGATGGTAGGTGTTCCTATCACTGGAGATTTTAAGGAGAAGCTGGATGACTATTTGTTAAGTATATTGAAAAGGGTATTCTTATTTAGGCATAGGTTGTACTAAATGGTCTTTGAGTTCCCTTCTGACTGAGATTCTAGGCTGGTCAAGCTGGGGTCAAGACTGTGAATGGAAGAAAATGAACTCAGAGCAAAGAGAACAGACAGGGAGGAGGTACTGGAGGTTGGAATGTAATATTCTTCAGTACCTTCCCCACTCTTCTAATTAGGCTGGTCTACTTAGGTATGGCCCATAGAACTGCCACAGACATCATATCTTCCCTAATTTTGTTCTCCTTGCCTGAAGTATTGTTCTCATCCAAATCCTACCTATTTCTTTAAAGTCAACCTCTTCCATGAGACAGCCTTTGATGCTCCATTCCTTTTTTAAAAATCTATTCAACAAACATTTATTAAAGAAAGTGAAAATACTAAGTATGCTTCAATATGTATTCAGAGTTCATCAGTTCTCTCTTTGGAAGTGGAAAGCATTTTTCATCATGGGCTGTGATCAAAATATTTAAGTCTTTCACAGTTGAGCATCATTACAATATTGCTGTTACAACGTTTTCCTGGTTTTGCTTACTTCACTTGGTATCAGTTCATTTATGTTTTTCTGAAACCATCCTCTTCATCATTTCTTATAACACAACGGTATTCCATCACAATCATATATGCCAACTTGTTCAGCAACTCCTCAATTGATGGGAATCCCTCAATTTCCAGTTCTTCACCACCACAAAAAAATGCTGCTATAATTATTTTTGTACATATAGGTCTTTCCCCTTTTCTTTGATCTCTTTAGGATAGAGACCTAGTAGTGGCATTGCTAGATCAAAGGGTATACACAGTTTTCTGGCCCTTTTGGGTATAGCTCTAAATTGTTCTCTGAAATGGCTGGACCAATTCACAACTCTACCAATGGTGCATTAGTGTAGCTATTTTCCCACATCCCCTCTAGAATTTTTTGTTTTTGACAGTCATGAAGTGATACCTCAGAGTTGTTTTAATTTGTATTTCTCTAATCAATAACAATGATTTAGAGTATTTTTTTTTCATATGACTTGATCATTTTTATATCTTCTTTAGAAAACTGCTTGTTCATATCCTTTGACCATTTATCAACTGGGGAAGGGCTCTTATTTTATAAATTAGGTTCTAGTTCCTTATATATTTGAAAAATGTGATGAACCCATTCCTAATGGGTCTTATACCCTGAACTTCTAGAGAATCCATTCTGAACCATACTATTTAGTACTTCGTTATGCTTTATGCTGTTCTCATTATTACAAGATCAGAAGAGAATTCAGGTCCAGAACACTGAGAGCATAAAGAAGTTTCTTAATTGCTTGCTGATTAACCAAATACTGTTACTAAAGGCCATTTTACTAGGCTAGTGAAAGAGCTTCTCACCGATTGACTATAATGAGATTTTTCTTATTAAGAATTTAAGATTAATCTATCCAGCTTACTGCCTCCAGGCAGGCCTAAACCATTTCAGACAGATGGTAATTAATATGATTTTTAAAGGCTGTGGTCAACAGAAATTCTAAAATTTCTTTTTTCTAACCTAAATTATTCATGCTATAACTTCTGTTGATGAGATTTTGTATTCTATACTAGCTACATGTGAGGTAAATTTGTTAGCTCTTTGAAGTCAATTTAACTTATTTCATTTATTTAATGGTATAGTATGTTATGCATCTCATTTAATTTATATCTCAAAGTATTAGTCTCTTTTGGTTGTAGTAGTATGGCTAATGATAGATGCATAGTTTCAGCATCAGGAAGATTTGAGTTAAGTAATTTCACTTCTCTAAACCTGTTCTGGGGGATAATGATAGCAATTACCTTTAGGGTTAATTTAAGGCTCAGATGAGATGATAATGCATGGAAAGTACTTTTCAAATGTTCAAACACTATACAAAAATGCTAGTTATAATGATGATGATGATGAATATTACCTGTTGAGGCAGTCATCCATACAACCCTTCCTATTGCCATCATCTGGTTTTTTACAGTTGCAGGTGGTAGCCTCATAGCCAGAAAGAGGCTTGACATCAACGTAGACATCTTGAGGAGGAAGGAAAGAGAAGTCTATGAGTCAGGATAAAATAAAATTTTTCAACAGTAAAGCCATGGAAAATTAGGAGGGTGGGATGAGATGGAAGCAGAAAATAAAAAGGGACAGAAGTAGGTTAAGAACAAATGCAGACAAAAGTCATCAGAGTCCTTTGATAGTTACAAGTTACTCACTTGAACGGATTTTTTTGTATAGTGGGACATCTGGCTTTTTATATAGCTAGAAGAAGAAGAAAAGAAATATCTTGATACAGTATTTAACTTCAAATGTCAGTCAGTAGCAACAATCACTACAAAGACAGGAAATTATCAGTAAACTCTGCTCATATGGAAATATTTTAAATGAATTTCTGTGTAGAATATGCTTGAAGACAACTCTTGCTTAAGTTTTAACTTTGGATAGAGGGAACCTTCACTAGAAGATGGGGACAAAGAATTGGAATCACTAGGAGAAGCCAGAATTATGTAAAGAACTGAATGGCATTTTGTCTGATAGCCTTAACCAGAACCTCAAGAATAAAGAGACATCAATATTCTCTTTGCCATCAGGGTGTAGGGTGGGGTGAGGGAAGAGGCATGCAGAAGACTTCTACTGGATTAGTTGGGTGGTCTAGGTGCATAGGATTGTAGTAGATGACTGTAGGTATTCAGGCTCAGAATTGGGAGAAAGGAAATCTTCCCTTTCTATTTAAGGCAATTAAATTAATGAATTAGTGAATGAAAGGCCTGAAAAGGGAGCTCCCACATTAAGTATTTATCAATGCAACCAAGAATGTACTAGAAGTCAGGCAGTCTGGTAACATTATGCTATAGAACAGTGGTGTCAAACTTAATAGGAACAGATCTCTGTGATAATCATACTGTCTTAGAAAACCACAAAAGAACATTATCTATGATGTATTTTTATTTATATTGTTAAACATTTCCCAATTATATTTTAATCTGGTTCAAGCACACTCAAGAGTTTTGTTGCCAACACCTCTGCTGAGAGAATAATACAACTCAAGCTGGAAAGGATCTGGATAGGGTCATGTTCTAGAACTGTGATTTCAATTGAATAGAGAACTTTCTGAAAGTTATAGTCTTGAGAGCTGTCTAGAACACTGAGAGGTTAATTGATTTGTCCAGTGTCACACAGCTAGTTATGTGTCAGAGGCAGAATATGAACCCTAGTCTTCCTGACTTTGAGTTCAGCTCACTATCCACTGTAACACACCAACAGTTAGAAAGAAATATTTATTAATTTTCTGAGAATAAGCCCAAGATAATTTCTCAGTGGCTGTGTTAAAATACTGATTTTCCTTCAGTATTAAATGGCCTTCCAGTTGATTATAATCTAACATAATGATCCTCTCAGAATCAAAAAGGGAAGTTGCTAAATAGCACAGAGAAGGAAAAGTCAACAGCTTTTGCCCTTTTGAGATTAAAGTTTGATGGTATTTTGGTAAAGGCTGAGAGAATATCCAGCTCATTTGTATGGCTGGTCCTGTTATCCCACAGTTCTTTCTCATTGTGAGGGCAGGGCTGAAGCCTAATGCAAAAATCAATGGTGAAAACTTTTCAATTAGAAAAGGAAGAAAAAAAAAGATCTTCCTATTTTTAGTTTCTTGTGTATTCCCTTCCCCCTCAATTTAAGTGTTATTTTCTTTGCTTTCCTTAGTAGAATAATCTTAGTTTGCAAGTGAATAATAAATTCCACACTACTGGGGAAAAGCCAACAAAAATAAGGCTGAAAATGTCTTCATCCTGTTGGCAGTACATTTGAATTCTCCAGAGACTTGCCTCACAGAGGATCTTTGCAGAACAGTCTTGCTACCAAAATAAAAGTCTATAGTTGTACTAGAGATGGGTCAATTTGGG
The DNA here is from genome assembly GCF_028583685.1 of Petaurus breviceps papuanus. Classification (NCBI taxonomy): domain Eukaryota; kingdom Metazoa; phylum Chordata; class Mammalia; order Diprotodontia; family Petauridae; genus Petaurus; species Petaurus breviceps. Next base: position 8,473,572 of record NW_027187398.1, read on the forward strand.
AACCTAGGACCTACCATCATTTCTCAGCACAGGTCACAGGCAAAAAGGCCAAGTTAAAAAACAAGTGCAAATTCATTTTCTTCAGTCTCTAACCTTCACAGGGACTTTTCTTAATACTTGCTAAAATGTCAATATAACAAGAAAGTAATGGACAAAGGCTTTAGTTTTTCTCTTTCTACATGAGAATAAAATCCAAAGAATCATGTTCTTTGTACCTGATTGTGTTTCCATTGCCAAAGGATGTCATAGGGAAGCTGAAAGTCAATTCTCTTTTGTCTCAGATACTTTCCTGAAACATAAGCATCATGAAGTTTAACATTTAGGTAACAGTTATACAACAACCATAATATCCAATCTAGAATGAACGGAGGAGAAAATTCCTAATTATATGGTATACATATTATCCGTGTATAAGCTATATGTAATCTAAACTACTCTTCAGCAAATGAGGTACGATAAATGGATTCACACTGCTTTTTATATCATCCTACATAAAATAATTAGGCAAACCTATAGCAAAATAAAAATAATACAACGTACTAGACAGGGTAGGGATTGGACCTATGATTTTACTGATAGAGGGAAGTCTCAGTTTAGAACAGTCCTACCAAAGAAGGTTGACATCGTTACAATTTAATCTCTTATAGCACTGTCTATTGGACTGAAAAGTTAAGCTCAGAAGAGTTGCCCAGAGTCACACTTCAGACAAATGTCAGAGTCCTTCTAGCTGTAAAGTCAGCTCTCAATTTACTATGCCACACTGCTTCTCTAATATATCCAAAATCAAAGAAAAAGAATTTTTAGATTATCAACCATTTTGGATCATGTAAACTATTTCTCTTAATTATTCTTTATAACTGACAAGTGACTATATAAGAAGGATTCTTAAGAACTTCTTATATTTCAAATTCCAAGACTCAGGTTAGTTGTGCTTCCTTGCAAAAGAATTACAGCTGGCCAAGGGTGATATTTCGACAGCACAGGTGACTGGGAGAAATCAGTAAGAGACAACTATAGTTGGCAGAGGGATAGAATTGATTCTTCAGGAAGAGGATGAGGAATCAAAGTTGAACCATTTAAAAACTAACTCTGAAATTAACATGTAAACTTCTAACCATCCTGGTTAGATTCCGCAGTTATTTTCCCTAACAGACATGAGATAAAAGCTTCTGGATTTTTTAAAGTAATACTATTTTTCTAGAAAAACATCCATACCCAGCTCAACACTAGCCTATTATTCTTAGTTCCCATCTGACAGCCTGAATTTTATTAAGAGGGAAAGTGCAACAGGCTGCCACAGTTGTATTTGCAAGTTAATGAATTTCCTATTGTCTTTTGCATTCCACTTCCACATGTTGGAGATGGAGTAGGGAAAGTATGGTGATGGGTTCATCTTTACTTTCCTGTCTTAGGTTTCAAAAATGGAGCTAGCTGATTTATATACAAAAGTTAGGATACATCTTGGTCAAGCTCAGTTGGAGTTATCCTGGTATAGTGACACAATGAACTGGACCTGGAGTCAGGGAGACCTTAGTTCAAATATGACCTCAGACACTTACTGGTTGTGTAACTCTAGGCAAATCACTTAAACTTCTTCAGCTTCAGTTTCTTCAAATGTAAAATGAGGACAGTAATAGCACCTACCTCCCAGGGTTAAGAGGATTAAATAATCTTTGTTAAGTGCTTAGCAAAGCTACTGGCACACAGTAGGCACTTAATATTTGTTCCCTTCCCCTACCTCCTACAGTACAAAAAATGTCGGACTGAGTCTCAAGTCTGCCACTCACTACCCTCATATCCTTGAGCAACTACATCTTTCTGGGCCTTGGTTTCTTCATCTGTAAAACAAGGGTATTACAATAGATGGCTTCTACAGTTCCAGCCAGGTCTTGTTTTAAGATTCTATGACAATCTAGTAGAACTACTCTTATTTATAACAGCTTTTGTTTAAGGGGAAAAAAGTTTACTTTCAGTTCCAGAATTGGGTGAAATGAAAAATTACAGATAATTTTTCTTTATACATACTTTTAGGGGAACTAAGAATAGGTTTTGAGATACATAATGTACCATGGTGGTTACTTAGCAAACAGTAGGTGACTTCTTCACTTTTTGCCACCAATCCCGACCCCTAACCTGAAACTGTAAGATAAACTACCTAACAAAGGGAATGTAGATAATCTTAGCCTGTGCAGGTTGTAATCCTGAACACATATTTTGTTGGTGACAGTCATTTCAAGTTGGAACTAATTTTTTCCCCCTCTGCAGAAGTACAGGGAGTTATTTTATAAGAGAGTTTTTACTTTTTGGAGAAAGGGGGAGAGTTGTAAGAAGAAGAGGGTGTGTTGATGTTGATGCCAAAAGGGAAGAAAAGAACATCAATGAAAAATTATTTAAAAAAAACATAAAGGAGAGAAGAGAAAGGAAGTTCAGAAGGGCACAGTTGGTATTAACATGTTAAATTTAATAAATGCTTTAAAAAACTTAGCAAGTGGTAAGATACTCACAATTTTGTGTATACAATTCTGTTTTTGATTTCTTTGTATAAGGAAATATTCATGTTTTTAAAGCTAATAATTTTAAAAAAGAAAATTAATAAAAAGAAGTACAGGGAACTCTATTACTTTATGTAACTCTGAAGGGAAATGAAATGATCAGCTGAGCTGGGAAGCAAAAAATCAGGGAAATCTCTATATAAGATTTTTGCTGTTAATGAAGTACTAAAGAAGGAAACAAAAAAGGAGATGATGAATGGGAATGGACAGAAACAGAGCTCAGGGAAAAGCATTATGTACCATAAAGTGAGATAAAGCTTAGATTTAGCCTATTATCTTATTCAGAGAATTCCTGGATGCTAATGACATTAATTTAAGCTTCTTAATCAGGAAAGTGGTGAATGGTCCTTTAGAATTATCTCTATTGGATCAAGTCAGTTCTAATAGATGCTAAACTGTATCATTACTTTAAGACAGGCAATAATGGTAGAGTGGAACAGAGGGCCTGCCCTGGAGTCAGGAAAATATGGGTTCAGTCTTGCCTTTCATACTATAGTGAATGTGACCGCAGGCAAGTCATTGGGCTCCAGGCCAACTTCCTAAAACAAGAAAAGAATTCATTGGTGGAGGGGAGTTTTCTTAATGGCAGTTTTACACAGTGATAAAATTACACGCCTAGACCAAAAAAAATCATTATGATTAATATTGTTTTTGTATAGTCATAGATATACAGTTAAATAAAGCTATTTTGGCTTTCTGCCCCTCTTTTAAATTATTCTTCTTATGCAAAAGGACAATGCCTTCTCTGTGTTCTGACACATCTAGATAGTAATAACACAGTGTCATACATGCAGCAGATACTCAATAACTATTTGCTAATGACAATGATAACCCCCAAATCTAGGGTTTCTTATGAATTGCCTCTAGGTTACTAGTGAATTTGTCATTTATACTGCTTAACTTGGCACTTACTATATTACTTTGTATTATGAATGAACTGTTCAAGTGTTCAAGCCTTACCACCCTAACTAACATAGGTTAGTTAGTAAAAGTATGAATTTTTATACTGCTTTGGATCTCCTATAAGGTCTAAAAGCATTCTTCAGGTAGTAATAGCTTATATTTATATAACACTTTAAGGTGTGAGAAGCTTTTTACATGTATTATCTTACTTGATCCTCAGAACTCTGTGAAGTAGGTACTATTATCATTTCCATTCTACAGATTAGGAAAGTAAGCCTTAAAGAGATTAAGTCACTAGCCAAGGGTCTTACAAGCTAGTAATCCTAACTGATTTGCTCTCCTACTCTCCAAAGTAGTTCTAATTTCCTCTATCAGGCCTGAAAAGGCATCCTTCCTTGCAAACTCTCAGGTGAGGTACTTTACTGAAAAAAATTAGAAGCATTGAGAGCTCCCCCTTTCACCTTCCTCATCATTCACACATCTTCCATTATTGCCGCCTTCACTTCAGTATCCAATGAAGATGTGACCTTTTTTATCTCAAAACCAAGCCTGATATGGGGCAGCTAAATGGTGCAGCGAATAAAGCACTAGCCCTGGAGTCAGGAGGACCTGAGTTCAAATGTGACCTCAGACTCAACACTTACTAGTTGTGTGACCTTAGGCAAGTCACTTAACCCCAAATATCCTGCCTTCCCCCCTCCAATAAAACAAAACAAAAACCAAGCCTGATACCCTTAATTCCACCCCCTTTAAGCTTCTCCAGCAAACTGCACTGTCTATTTTTTAATCTCTTCCTATCTACTGGATGATTTCCTACTGCCCACAAACATACCCATCTCTCCTCCATTCTTAAACAATCTTCACATGGTCCTACTATCCCTGCTGGTCATCTTTCTATGAAGTCCTTGAGAAAGTCAGTGGCTCTACTTTTTTCTCTTCTCACTTCCTTCTAAATCCATTTCAGTCTGGCTTCTGACCCAATTATTCAACTAAAACTTTCCTCTCCATGGTTATCAATGATCTCTTAATTATCAAGTCTAATGTCCCTTTCATCATCCTTCTTGATTTTCTACAGCAATCAACCTCCAGATTCTCCTTTCTAGATTTTTGTAACATTCTCTCTCCAACATTTAGCACAGTTCCTGGCACATTATAGGCTCTTAATAAATGTTTACTGACTGGCTGATTGGTCTCTGACTGCTCCATCTCAATCTTCACTGCTGGCTGGTATTCCAAATCAAGCCCACTAAATGTGGTTGTTCCAAGGCTCTTTCCTCTTTTCATTTATACTATGTCATTGAATTTTATCAGCTTCCATGGATTCAGTGATTATCCCTATATAGGCAATCCCTAGATTTTTATATCTAGCCCTAGTTTGTCTCCAGAGCTACAAGTTACGTATTACCACTCACTTTTTGGGTAACTCAAACTCGATGTCTAAAACATAACTTTAAAAACTTATCCCCACCACTACCCCCATCTTTTCCTTTTCTAAACTTCCCTATTAGTGTCAATGGCACCATTATCCTCCCAGTTACCAGACTTCTAACTTGGTATAATTCTTGAGCCATTATCCTACATATCCAGTTTGCTGCCAAATGCTGTTTCTACCATTACAACATTTCCTATATAACCCCTTCTATCTACTCATATAAATAACACCCTAGTTCAGGCTCTCTCCAACTAACCCAGATTATTACAACTGCCTTGTAAATGGTGTCTCCCTGCCCCAAGTCTTTCTACTCCAATAATTCTTCTGCTCAGATGCCTGATTTTCCTAAAGTGTAGGTCAGATCATATCACCTCCTTACTCAAGGAGTTTCAGGTTATCTCTAGGATCAAACATAATCTTCTCAGTTTGGCATTTAATGCTCTTTAAAACTTGGCCCTTTCCTTACCTAGTTAATCTTGTTATGCATCACTGCCCTCCACGCACTCTATCCAGCTACAATGGTCTGGTCTAGCTGCTGTTCCTCTAATATAATATTCCATTTGCCATTTCTACTTTTGTCTGTCCTTTTTTGTATACCCAGTACTCAGCACAGTGCCTAGCATATAATTAGGAGATATTAACAAATGCTTAGTGAGTGACTAGTGTATGAAGTAGGATCTGAACTCAGAACTTTATGATTCCCAAGTACAGAGTATATATACCATACCAAGCTGATGCATAGCAAAAATATTTGTTGATTGTATAATTAATGCATGGTAGCAATGGGGATAAAAAGGCTATACTGGAAGTTTAGAAACAAGGTCTGAATTCTACCCTTTAACATTGAAGCTAAAATAAATACATACATACACACACACACACACACATATATATATATATATATCATATGGAAATTTCTGAGGAAATTATTTTAACCTCAGATAATTTATAAATATAGCTGATGAAATTAAAGTATTATTCATACCTGCCTAGTGGCTAGCATGGTGAGTATGTTGTGTTTGTTGAATATGTTTATATAGATTATATATTGTTGAAGTGAATATGATTAATTGTAACATGTCCAACATGAACTAATTTCATGACAAAAGCACCTGATAACCAATAAGGAATACTGGGGGGAAAAAAGGAGAGATGGATAGTAAAGGATTTATCAGTGTTTATTCATTCAGTAAATAAGCATTTATTATTATTAAGGACCATGCCTTAAACCCAGTTCATTCTCTCAAATCTGCCAGGCATTGTGCTAAATGCTGAGGATACACAGAGAGAAGCAAACACTAAATCCCTGCCATTAAGGAAATCACATTCTAATGAGGGGGCAAAATACATAAATACCTAGGTATATATAAGATACAATCAAAGTAGATGGAAGGTAATCTCAGAGGTAGAAATTTAAGCAACTTTAGGGAATGAGAAAGGCATCTTGCAAAAAAAAAAAAAAACAAACAAAACGTCAGACTTGAGCTGTGTTCTGAAGGAAGCTAGGGAAACTAAGAGGTAAAAGTGAAAAGGGAGAACATTCTAGAACATTCAGGACATCCACTGCAAAGATTGGAGATGATGTTTGAGGGCCTGCAAAGTGGCTAGTATAGCTTTCTTTATGCACTAAATATATGTATTTCATATTGGGGTAGTGATAATGTCCCCAAATCTATCACTATTTGGATATGAGATTATCTGACTTCCTATGCTCTGATGCCATGGTCACTAAGCAACCTCTTTAAAACTAATTTAGTTTTCTAGGTACATTAATGCTGGAAAAACAGGTACTTTGGATAGTGGATAGAAGTATTATAGTTGATATAAAGGTATATTCTCTGTTGTATATTAATAGAGTGATATTCTGGCTTATAAATCACATTATTATTTCCCTTCCTCAGAGGCTAGGTTACTCTTGGGTAAACTAATAAAAGTGAGTCCCTCAAATTCTGAAGCTTGGGATCAGACACTAGATCTGCCAAGAAAGAAGACATATTCTAGAAGTCCTTGCGCGAAAATCTTAGTAACTACAAAAGACTGATTTAAATTAAACAAACATTTAAGTGTCTACTGTCCCCAAGACACTGTGCTAAGGAGATTCAGAGGCAAAAAAGAAGTTGTTTTGTCCTCAAGGAGCTTACATTCTACAAAAGACTGAACCCTCAGAAAAGGCTTTTTCCCCAACAGTGCTCCCTGAATTTAAGATAAATATGACAGAAAGAAAACAAAAACAATAACAATGAACATGTCTGTACATATCTTCCTATGAGTCAACCACTAATTAGTTCATTAGTTTAAAGAGTTCTTGATGAGACCAATGGATTTTATAAGGCAAGGATCCTTATTCTGGGTATCTTGCCCAGTGTTCAGGTTAGAAATGCTGACTTATTCCTAAACTTTTTGGATTTAAGTTCCTTCAGGTTCCTTTTGAATAGTCATGGGCTTTATTTTAAGATTTAGGCTAGTCGCTAAGCTCCCATCTTGGATCAAACTGGTAATAATCAAAATGGTCATGTTTTCCTTTAGAGCTGGTCTCTTAAAGTAGTACTTATTTTCAAAGCTCTATTTATCCTTAGTAGTAGGTTCCAGGAAATAGCTAAAACTTCTGGGACTCAGCTTTCACTTCTATGACCTCACTAGCTTAAAACAAAAGTCTCTTTCAGAAGAACTTTGGCATTAAGCCCAGATACTATGGAACTCTTCTTACCCTTATTAAGTAGGCACTAGTAAAGTTTTCTAGCAGAGAATATGTAGTTTTATTCTGTAGTTAAACCACTCTCTAACTACCTAATACAGAACAATTTAAAAAGCCTATTCAGAACTTGTTTATGTCTGATGTTTCAAATAGGCTGCTGGTGTGGCATTCCCAGAAGACTTGAAAATGGACAGGATGACTGAAATGCACTTAAAATAAAAGTCCTAAAATCAGGTGAGAATTAGGAGTTCTAAGGCCTTTATAAAGCAAAGTGCCACTGCAGCTATGTGAAGAAGGTGCTTCTTACTTATAAACCAGGCCATTATGGAAAATATATACATTTAAAAATTGTAAGGTCACTTAAATTTTACTTGGCCTATAAAACTAATATTTATCTTGGCCATATTAATTATTGCCAAATCACTCTTTCATATCAATGGTAGATATCTTTACGTTTGCCTACTGGTTCCTTTTTCCCTAGCAAAGGGAAAGAGAACTGGCTCTGCAGTCAGATGACAGGGTTCAAATCCTACATGAGACTTTGGGCAAGTCACTTGAGCCTCAGTTTCCTCATTTATAAAATGAGAGGGTTGGCACGTGAGGACCCTTTTAATTCTATATTCATAAGCCTATTAAAAACATTTAAATACTTGCCTTCTAGGTAGAATCTCATGAAAATGAACATAGTGTGTGTGTGTGGTGGGGGGGGGGCAGCCACCAGGTGGCACAATGAATAGAGCACTAGTCCTGGAGTCAGGAGGACCAGAGTTCAAATCCAGCCTCAGACATTTGACACGAAATAGCTGTGCGACCTTGGGCAAGTCACTCAACCCCAAATTGCCCTGCCTTCCCCCTCCAAAAAGAGGGGGAGTGGAGTAAGTGTGTGTGTGTGTGTGTGTGTGTGTGTGTGCACACAGACAGGGTTTTGATTTGCTTTTTTTTAAGGCCTGTTACTTAGTTCTGAGTATGCTTTCTTTGATTTCTTTAATTAGGGCATTAGGCCAATGCTTATTACCAAAGGGTACTGGGTCATTTCCAGTTGTCCTGATTTGTATCTTGCCATTGGACCCAGACGGTCCTTGAAGAGAAAGTGAGGTTGGTGACTTTATACAGCCCTCTCTCACTTAAATACAATTCACATGCAGGTTCTACATCACCTTTCTGATGTCATGCTCCTTTTTGAGAATAAAGAACAAACAACATGTGAGTAGTACAAGGTGTCCCACTGGGAACGCAACTAGCCACTTCCAATTGGGCAATGCAGTTTCTCCCTCCCTCCCTTCTTCTTCTTTTCTCTCTTCTCCTCTCCCTCTCTCTATACAGGTTATCATATCCTTACATGAGGATGCTCTGCTCAAAGAACACAGCTTTTGATTGCTGAAATATTGCAAGATATCTTGGGATTTATGGGGTAGATTTCTTTCTTTTTTTTTTACAAAATGCTTTAACTTCTAGTTTACATCATTCATTTCTGCAAGATTTTGAGATACAAATTTTCTCCCCATTTTCCCCTACTCACCACCCCAAAATAGCAGTCCCACTGGATATCCCCTCCTCCAATCTGCTCTCTCCCATATCTCCTCCCATAATCCCTCCCACTTTCCAGTACGGCACGGTAGATCTCTATGCCCCAGTGCCTGTATATCTTATTTCTCAGTTACATGTAAAATAATATTAATAATAGTATGTGTATATATATTTAAACATTTGATTTTAAAACTTTGAATTCCAGATTCATTCCCTTCCTCCCTTGTCCCCCACCCTTACTGGGAAGGTAAGCAACTCAATATAGGTTGTACACGTGTAGCCATGCAAAACATTTCCATAGTGGATATATTGTAAAAGACTTACTATATTTTCCTCCCTCCTATCCCACCTCCCACTTGTTCTATTCTCTACTTTGATTCTGTCCCTTTTCAAAAATGGGTGCTTCCAACTTCCTTCCCCCCCAGCCTGACCTCCCTTCTCCTCCCCTTCCGCCCTATTCTCCTATGGGGTGAGATAACCTGTTTAGTGTGTATGTCATTCCCTCTCTAAGCCAAATTCAATGAGAATAAGGTTGACCCATTCCCTTTTGCCTTCCTATTCTTCCCCTCCATTGTAACCATTTTCCCCTGCCTGTTCTATGAGATAATTTACCCTATTCTGTCTCTCCCCATCTCCTCTCATTATATTCCTCTCTCACCTCTTAATATCACCTTTTAAGTATCATCCCTTCCTATTAAGTTGGTCCTGTGCCCTCTATGTATACCAGTACACACATATATATACACATATATATATATACACATATATATACACACTCACTTATGTATTCACATGCCCACATACCTTCCTATACACACACACATATATGTATGTATACATACACACAGACACATATATACACACACATTTCTATTCCCTTCAACTATTCTCATACTGAGAAGTTTCATTAGTTACAATTATCGTTTTTCTATGTACGAATGTAAATAGTTCAACTCTGATAAGTTCCTTATGATTTCTTTTTCCTGTTTACCTTCTCATGCTTCTCTTGCTTCTTGTGTCTGAATGTCAAATTTTCTATTCAACTCTGGTTTTTTCATCAAGAATGCTTGAAAGTCCTCTATTCCACTGAATGACCATATTTTACCCTGAAACATGATACTCAGTTTTGCTGAGTAGGTGATTCTTGGTTTTAATCCCAGCTCCTTTGACCTCTGGAATATCATATTCCAAGCCCTTCGATCCCTCAGTGTAGAAGCTGCCAGGTCCTGGGTTATCCTGATTGTGTTTCCACAATATTCAAATTGTTTCTTCCTGGCTGCTTGTAATATTTTCTCCTTGATCTGCGAATTCCAGAACCTGGCTTTAATATTCCTAGGAGTTTTCTTTTTGGGATCTTTTCCAGGAGGTGATTGGTAGATTCTTTCAATCTTTATTTTGCCCTCTGGTTCTAAAAAACATCAGGGCAATTTTCCTTGAGAATTTCTTGAAGGATGATTTCTAGATTCTTTTTTTGGTCATGGCTTTCAGGTAGTCCAATAATTTTTAAATTATCTCTCCTATCTATTTTCCAGGTCAGGGGTTTTCCCAATGAGATATTTTACATTGCCTTCTATTTTTTTTTATTTGTTTGGATCTGTTTAATAGTTATCTTCATTTCTCATAAAGTCACTAGCCTCCATTTGCTCCAATCTAATTCTGAAGAAATGATTCTCTTCAGTGAGCTTTTAAGATTCTTTTTCCATCTGGCAAATTTGGCTTTTTAAGGCATTCTTCTCCTCATTGCCTTTTTGAGCCTCTTTTGCCATTTGAATTAATCTGGTTTTTAAGGTGTTATTTTCTTCAGTCAGGATGTTAACTCTCATTTCATAATTTTCTTGCATTGTTCTCATTTCTCTTCCCAATTTTTCCTCCACTTCTCTTATTTGATTTTCAAAATCCCTTTTAAGGTCCTCTAAGGCCTGTAACCAGCTCATAATTTTCCTGGAAGCTTTTGGTGCAGGAGTTCTGACTTCACTGTCTTCCTCCTCTTCTATGCTTTGATCCTTTTTGTCCCCAAAATAGGAGTGTAAAGTTGGGTTGTTCTGCTTGCTTTGCTTTCCTCGTTTGCTCATGTTGCCCCTCTCAATTACTTGACTTTTGGGCTTTTGGCCACAGTAGGACTCTGCTACCAGACAGGGGAGCTTTTGTCCCAAACGCTGGGGTTTTCTCAGCTGCCAGAACTTTTAGTTGAGTGCTCTCTCTGAAACCTCCACATGCTCTGGCAAGCTAGTCACACACCCTAGGACCTCCACCCTAGACTGCAATCCCAATCCAAGCAGGTTAAAGCAAGAGCCACCCTCAGACTGGTGGCTTGGTGCCCCTATACTCTGCAGGCCAGGAGCTGAAGCAGCCATGTGGCTGGCTGCAGCTGCACAGCTGCAGAGCCTCAGCCACTTCTTGCCCTGGGGGCAAAGGCCGGATTGCACTCCCAAACTACTGGATCCGAAAGTCCACACTATACTGACCTCTCACTTTGTCCTTAGCATCTATGTGTTGATAATTCTGGAAACTGGTAATCTGAAGTCCCTCCAGCCAGTGGCTGGTCAGGCCCACCCTGAGCCTAAAACTTCACATGGGGCTGGGTTCAGCTCCCAGAGCACTGTGCTGGCCGCTTCCTGCCAGCCTGCTGGGCTGTCCTCAGTGGGAGGTTAGCTTCTCTGTGTCATTTTGTGGGTTTTGTGATAGATTTCTTTCTTAAGGACCATGCCTTAAACCTAGTTCATTCTGGCTCTCATTGAATGGTCATCAATTGAGTCTTGATTGGCTCAGAATAAATGTAAATGGCAATTGTTTCTGTTCTGGTCAGAAATCCTGATGATCTTCCCCTTCCATATTGATTTTCTTTTTGACTAGGTAAAAGAGGCCATTCTTTGTCTTATTTCTTACCTAGCCTTATTTACTGAATGGGTGTAGCCTCAGTCAAACTTAGACCTGTGAAAAACCTTACCTTAAAAAGGCCAAGGTCTCCCTCCCACTGCATCCAGATGGTTCCAGAGGAGTTGAGGCTGGTGACTCTGCACAGCCCTTCCTCACTTAAATCCAATTCACTTCCAAGTTGTGGCATCACCTTCCTGATGCCATGGTCTTTGTGAATGAAGAACAAACAGTAACAACAACTGCCAAAGAGTATATACAGTAAATGGGAAAAGAGTGACCCTGTGGGTAAAGCCAATGTTTGGCAGGGAGTTTCCCAACAACAGGGCCATCACTATTACTATGCTTCTACTCCACCATCTTGACTATTGTCGTCT
>NW_027187398.1:8486031-8566562 GCF_028583685.1 Petaurus breviceps papuanus
ACTATTACTATGGAGATAGCTGCTAGGGCAGAAAGTTTTTCCCCAAACCTTCTGGATCCTCTTTCATACTGTTGAAACCCTTGAGGAAACAAAAGGTCAAATAAATAGTTTTATATTCCACATGAGACTGCAATATGCCAGCTATTAAACTTCTGGGGATGTTTCAGAGTGTCCCAGAGGCAAATTTATCTTATATTCACACTCATTAATTCCTCTGGTCCTTACTACTACTCACCTGGCTATCACTAATGTGATAACCTTTTGCCCTCACATATAATATCCTTCATACTGCTGTCATGTTAATTTTCATTATGCAAAAATCTGATCAGGTCACTTCTCTGTTTCAAAATCTTCAGGGGCTACCAAAAAAAATTCCTTACCTGCCTACCAAAGAAAGTTCAAAATTCTCTACCTGGTATTTAAGGCCCATTATGACCTAAACTTTTCCAGTCTTACTTACTGCCATCCCTGTTCCTATTCCCAACCCCCCTTAGTAGATAAGAAGGTGACTTTCTATCATCCAGGTTCAAAATTTCAGCACTATCTCAGACTTTTTAGCCTCCCTCATACCACAAATCCAACGAAGTTGCCAAAATATTGCCCTACTCCCACAACATCTCTAGCATCCAGCCCAGGCCCTTCTCTCTATTCACACAGCTACTACCTTATTTCAGGCCTATATTACCTCCCACCCATATTACTGCAATAATCTCTTAATTTGCTTCCTTGTCTCAAGTCTCTCACTACCACAGTCCATCCTATACATACACACGTGCCAAAGTAATTTTCCTTAAATGCAGATTTAACCTTGTGATTCTCCTACTTGATTAACTCCAATGACTCCCTAATGCCTCTAGAGTAAAATATCAATTTCTGTTTAGCTTTTAGAGCTTGTTATACCTTGACCTCAATCTATCTTTCCAGCCTCACTCTCCTTCTACACTCTGAGACAGAGTACCGAACTAGTCTTTTCTGCCCCTCATTCATCACACCCTATCTCCCGTCTCTGTGCTTTTACACTAGCTGCCTCCACATGCCTGTTCGCCTCTTTCCTTTTCTCCTACTCATACAGCCTCTCTCCTTCCTTTAGGACACTGCTCAAGCACTGTCTTCTAGATGATGCTTTTCTGGATTCCCCCTAAACTACTTTGTATTTAAATATTTAAGTGGCCATATTAGCTTTAACAAAAAAACAAAAAAAAATTCTGTTTGATTTTATGTCTCCTGATCACAGGAAAAATCTTGTATCTTTAGGGAGTGGGGAGGATTTTGTTGCTGTTGCTTTTTTAATATAGGGGTCAATAATGCATTTTGTTCTAATTTCCTTTCTAGTCTTAGCAAGCTTGATCTGTAAGAATATGTTTTACAGAATCAATGAAATGTGGTTATCTCTAAATGATCACTTTCTATGACAGGGAGATCACTATATTACAAGAGAAGCAATTTAATTTTTAAAAGGCTATGTTGGGTGAGGGGGGCGGAGCCAAGATGGCAGAGTAGAAGCATGACCTTCCCCGGGCTCCAGCTTCCACCTTCCCCAATCCATGTAAAAAGGGGACTCTAAATAAACTTTGGAGCTGCAGAAGCCACAGAATTCCATAGAGAAGCTGGCCTCCTGCTGAGGACAGCCCGGCAGGCCGGCAAGAATACAGTGCAGCGAGCCCATCCCCATGCTTTAGCCCCAGGGTGGGCCTGGCCAGCCTCGGGCCAGAGGGACTCCAGATCAGCAGCAGCAGTGGCGGTTTCCAGATTTATCAACACATAGATGCGAAGAACAAAGTGAGAAGCCAGTGCAGTCTGGACTTTGGGACCAGTAAATGGGAGTGCATGGCTTTTACCCCCGGGGCGAGAAGCTGCTGAGTCATGGGCACAGTCAGCCAGTGCCACGTGGCGGCTTCAGCTCCTGGCCTGCAGAGTGTAGGGGGACCAAGCACCAGTCTGAGGGGTAATCGCTCTTGCTTTAACCTGCTTGGATCAGGATTGCAGTCTAGGGTGGAGGTCCTGGGGTGTGTGTCCAGCTTGCCAGAGAGTGTGAGGGCACCCATCTAATACCTCTGGCAGCTGAGAAAACCCCAGCATTTGGGACAAAAGCTCCCCTGTCTGGTGGCAGAGTCCTACTGTGGCAAAAAGCCCAGAAGTCAAGTAATTGAGTGGCAAAATGAGCAGGCAAAGGAAACAAAGCAGATGGGAGATTCCAACATTACACTCCTATTTTGGGGACAAAAAGGAGCAAAGCATGGAACAGGAGGAAAACAGTGAAGTCTGAACTCCTGCACCAAAAGCTTCAAAGGAAAATACAAGCTGGTTACAGGCCATAGAGGACCTTAAGAAGCAGATAAGAGAAGTAGAGGAAAAATTGGGAAGAGAAATGAGAACAATGCAAGAAAATTATGAAATGAGAGTCTATAGCCTGACTGAGGAAAATAATACCTTAAAAAACACACTGACTCAAATGGCAAAGGAGGCTCAAAAAGGCAATGAGGAGAAGAATGCCTTAAAAAGCTGAATTTGCCAGATGGAAAAAGAATCTCAAAAGCTCAATGAGGAGAATCATTCCCTCAGATTTAGAATGGAGCAAAGGGAAGCTAGTGACTTTAAAGAGAAATCAAGATGATGTTAAACAGATACAAACAAATGAAAGAATAGAAGGAAATGTGAAATATCTCATGGGAAAAACCACTGACCTGGAAAATAGATCCAGGAGAGATAATTTAAAAATTACTGGACTACCTGAAAGCCATGACCAAAGTAAGAACCTAGAAATCATCCTCCAGGAAATTCTCAAAGAAAACTACCCTGATGTTTTAGTACCAGAGGGCAAAATAGAGATTGAAAGAATCCACCGATCACCTCCTGAAAAAGATCCCCAAAAGAAAATTCCTAGGAATATTATAGCCAGGTTCTGGAATTCCCAGATTAAGGAGAGAATATTACAAGGAGCCAGGAAGAAACAATTTGAATATTGTGGAAACACAATCAGGATAACCCAGGATCTGGCAGCTTCTACACTGAGGGATCGAAGGGCTTGGAATATGATATTCCGGAGGTCAAAGGAGCTGGGATTAAAACCAAGAGTTACCTACCCAGCAAAACTGAGTATCATGTTTCAGGGTAAATATGGTCATTCAGTGGAATAGAGGACTTTCAAGCATTCTTGATGAAAAAACCAGAGTTGAATAGAAAATTTGACATTCAGATACAAGAAGCAAGAGAAGCATGAGAAGGTAAACAGGAAAAAGAAATCATAAGGAACTTATCAAAGTTGAACTGTTAACATTCCTACATGGAAAAACAACAATTGTAACTTATGAAACTTTTCTCAGTAGTTGAAGGGATTAGAAATATATATATATATCTATATATGAGGGTATATGGGCATATGAATACATATATGAATGTGTGTATATATGTTTACAGGTATACATAGCGGGCACAGGACCAATTTAACAGGAAGGGATGATACTTAAAAGGTGAAATTAAGAGGTGAGAGGAATATAATGAGAGGAGATGGGGAAAGACAGATTGGGGTAAACTATCTCATACAGAAGAGGCAAGGGAAAATGGTTACAATGGAGGGGAAGAATAGGAAGGCAAAAGGATCAACCTTATTCCCACTGAATCTGGCTTGAGGAGGGAGTGAAATACATACTAAATAGGGTATCTCACCCTCCAGGAGAATAGGGGGGGAAGGGGATGAGAGAGGGGATGATGGAAGGGAGGGCAGGCTGGGGGGGAGGGAAGTTGGAAGCACCCACTTTTGAAAAGGGATGGGATCAAAGTAGAGAATAAAACAAGTGGGAGGGGCGATAGGAGGGAGGGAAATATATATATCTACTATGTTATTGTTTTGCATTAGCCACACATGTACAACCTATACTGAATTGCTTATCTTCCCAGTAAGGGTGGGTGACAAGGAAGGAAGGGAATGAATCTGGAATTGAAAGTTTTAAAATCAAATATTCAAATATATATGTATATATATATATATACACACTATTATTAATACCATCTTACATGTAATTGGGAAATAAGATATACAGGCACTGAGGCATAGAGATCCACTGGAAAAGTCAAAAGGGGTAGGAGAGAAAATATGGGAGAGAGCAGATTGGAGGAGGGGATATCCTGTGGGACTGCTAAGCGCCCAACTCTTGGCCCCATTTGGTCTCATCCAAAGGCCATTCCTCACAGAGATTGAGGAAATGTTGGTAACGGCTGGCCGCCATCTTGGGCCCCTGTGCTCTCCCCCTTGCAATATTTTTCAATAACTGTGCTAAAATAACCTGAAAACCAGTCTTCAAAAACAGGGTTAGTCATCCATGCTTTTTTATGTCACCACTACAGAACCTGAAATTATTGTTATAATTTTTCTTCTATTTTAAGATTGCCTATTTAAAAAAACACAACCAACAACAATGGTTTTAATTTAAAATTCCTTTCTGAGTTACTAAAAAAAAAAAACCAGTATTGGGGCGGCTAGGTGGAGCAGTGAATAGAACACCAGCCCAGGAGTCAGAAGGACCTAAGCTTAAATTCGGCCTCAGACACTTAACACTTATCAGCAATGTGACTTTGGGCAAGTCACTTAACCCCAACTGTCCTGCCCTCCCCCGACAAAAAAAAAAAAAAAGAGGTAAGTGATCATTAGACACTTTAAACCCAGGATGAGTTTTTTTCTAAGAAATATGTGTTCTGGAAGACATTTTTTTTTCTCTCCCCAGAATAAGCCTGTTTTATGTACATTAAAAATTTGCTGATCAGTGTATAAACCTTCTTTGACTATGTTTTTCAGAGTATCTGCTTATTTTGCTGCTGTATCCCCATCTGCATTGGCTACTTTCTAGTAATTTTAACATTATGCAAGTGAACTTGTTTTTTAAAGTAACAATCAAACCAATAAAAGTTTGCAGTAAGTTTCTTTACTACCCACTTCATTTGCATTAGCGTTCATTTCCTTAAACTTAAAGCTTTTGTCTGAATGGCAGCTCTGCTAAGAGGAATATGTTTTGACTGCAATGTTTTCAACCCATACAGCTAAAAGATGCTCCATTTATATAACACTCATTTCCTTGTTTGAAAACCACAGAAAGTTGGTGTAACTTTTCATTTTTCTTTTATTTTGGTTGCATTTTTAATAATATAGATTTAGGCATTCCAACATTTCATCCTATTTTAGAATTTTATGACAATGTTCATGCCATTTAATTATATCAAAGTTCCATTTTAACATAATAACAAGTCTCTTCTTTTGTGCTTGCAGTGTTTCCATCTGAAAAAAGACTGTCTTTTTGAAAATTTTTTTAAAAACATAATTGTTGGTAATATGGTACACTACAGCATATCATCCACACAAAAGAGGAAAATGTAGATGGATGACATCTCTTGATTATTTTCATGTGCTGCATTAACTGAATCTTTGTTTGCATTAAATATAATACAGTATCATTTTATAATATACACTGAATCTAATTTTCTTATTAAAATTTGCATTAAATCACAACCTAGTTGTATATAGTTATGATTCCTTTCTGGTATGGGTTGGACTAGACTAAAGTTCCCTTTCAACTCTAAATTCTGTGATTCTAAAGGATAACCACAATAATATTGGCAGATACTTTGGGTATGTGTATGGCTTTCTGTTATCTGATAATCATGGAATGACCAGATAAGTCTATCGTGTTAACTTAAGTAACCAAGGAATCTTTTATAATCTCAATTTATACAGAGGAGGTACCTTGTTGGACAGTCTTGCAGATTTTTTATTTCCTTCTCACGCTGCTTCTGAATTTCTGAACTTTGCTAGCATACTTGAATAACTGTAGTTTCCTCATCTAGGAACATTCATCAGTCTGTGACCTTCTTACCACAGAACAGACTTCCTGACCCTTCTCCCACTTCTTTTTTTTTCTCCCATTTCTTCTTTACAGAAGAAAAAGTCTAGGGTAAATCACTTTACAGCTATCTGAATCCATCTTCCTAATTCCATAACCAGTGTCCTAGTCACAGCTGATAATTGTAGTCATTTCAGTTGTGTCTGGCTCTTTATGACCTCATTTGGGGTTTTCTTGGCAAGGATACTAGAGTGGTTTATCATTTCTTTCTGCAGCTCATTTTACAGATGAGGAAACTGAGGCAAACAGGATCAAGGGACTTGCCCAGGGTCACACAGCTAGTAAGTGTCTGAGTCATTTGAACTCAGAAAGATGAGTGAGTCTTCCTGATTCCAAACCCAGTATTCTTTGTGGACCTAGCTGCCCTATTTTCTGTGTGTGTTTTGTTTGTTTTGGTGAGTTTTTCCTGGCTTTGCTTCCAACTTTCCTGACTTTGACACCATGATCCTACATGGGTATCTTCTCCTTTCATGCCCCTCTCCCTTTCTCTTTCACATTTTATCTTCCTCTATTAGGATGTAGGCCCTTTTGAGGGCAGAGACTGTTTTTCTTGTTGCTTGTATTTGTATCCCCAGCACTTAGAACAAACTCCTGGCATACAAGTGCTTAATAAATGGCATACTATGTCTTTTATTGAATCAAATTGTTTTTTATAAGCAGAAAATAAAGTCAGATCTTGTACTTATTACACTTTTTTCACCTGTTTAACTGTGAACATTTAGCTGTTGCAGAAGAACATCTGCAAATTCCTATCTACTTTGATTTAATTTTTCATCAAGAATCAACATAAGGATAATAAGTTTAACCATAATTTATTTTGGAATAGTAACCTTTAAAATATGTGAATACAGCTTGATCATGCCCTTCCCTAACTCCTCTTTCAGACAGACAAAAAAAGTATAACTACTTTCTTTAAACGTTCACCTTCTGACAAGGCTTCTATTTTACTAACCTATTTTGCTTTCTTTTGGATATAGTTCAATATATCAAATGTCTAACTTAAAATGTGACATCTGGAACCTAACAAAATACTTTAGATGTGGTTTGAGCAGTACTGAGATAGTAATTCCCACAATCTAGAGAACTACTTAAAAGGATCAATGATTTCATCAATGTGGACAATCCTCCCAGAAGTGAACCCATCTATACTTATTATGTGTTGGAGCTCTTGACTATGTTCTTTTATATATCCTGTGTGCCAACATCCCAAATGGGATAGGCATAGGGGAGGGCTTCCTTTAGATTTCTTCACATTGTGTGAATCAAAATGTAGCTGGGGGTATGTGGGGAGTGGGGTAGGGGAAGAGGCATACTCGCATTTATCCCTTGCTCTAGCTATATAATCAGTTGGCCTTTTCTGCTGGTTTTATGTATATGTGTGTATGTGTATATGGATGTATATATGCATATTTTGTGTAATATATGTGTGCATATATTTGTATGTGTATGTGTGTAATGATATTCTTCACACTGTTTTTCATGTATAATTCATCGCTGGTAACAGCCTGCAGCCTACTTGTTAACCAGGAGCCTCTCTTTGGCAATTTGGGTGGTCGGTAACATTAATTCTCTGGAAATTTTAATAATCTATGACCTGCAATCATACAGTTTTGTGGGAATATCAATGTTAAAACAGAAAGTCTCCATTTAGGGAAGAAGTCTGGAATTACTAAAAGCATTGTGTGCTTTCTTTTTTAAATTTAATTTTATTCTTTCTAATGAGCATTTATTTTCTCTCCCTTCCAACCCTTCATAAGAAAAAGAGAAAGAAAAAACAAAACAGAAACAAAACCCTTAAGTCTCATTTTGCATCCAGGCTATCATCTCTTTGTGAGGTGGTTAGCATGTTTTATCGCTAATCAATTACTGATCAGAGTTTTAAAGTCTGTCACCGTATCTGCCTTTATGTCCTTGACAGTGTATAAACTGTCCTTGTTCTGCTTACTTCACACCTCCCAGATTTGTCTGAAAGTATCCATTTTTATAATTTCTTAAGAGTGCAAAAATACTGTTATATTCATATATTATATTTTGCTTAGCCATTCCCTAACTGATGAGTACCCCCTTAGTTTCTAGTTCTTTGCCACTATGAAAAGAGAAAAATTATATTTTTGTACAAATGGGTTTTTTTCCTATGCTGATATCACTCTTTAGGAGCAATATCTTAATCCCTCCCCCTATGTATTTTAAGAGAGTTTTCCCTTAAAGGATACTGATATATTACTTTAGACTTGGTATGCTCAGGGGACTAAGAGCTCAGACTGTTGATGTCACTTCCTCATCATTTAAGTACTGAGGAAATTGAAGGAACTGAGTGAACCACACTGATTCCATCTTGTGACTCAATTCTGGAACTAGCTCAGTTCCCTTTCTATTCAATTATGGGTCTAGTCCAATTTCCTCTCCAACTTCCGTCTGTGAGAAAACTTTATTCAATTGTGGGAATTGGGAGAAAACTCTGTTATGTCATTTGAACCTAGCCCTGTGTGGCTGGGAAACAACCACCTCGACCTGCTGTTTAGACACCCTTAACTAAGGAACTAGGTTATACTCACCAGAAACTGAGTCAGATCCAAAGATTGAAGCAAGGAGTTTTCTCACAAGTGTACATCTTGAGCAACCCATATGTCTTATCTGAAAACTGGCTCAGTGTTCCATCAATCAGTTATTGTTCCCAGGTTCCCTTGGTTATTTACAGACACTTTGATACCTCCTTTTCTGAATTCAGAGAATTGTACCTGTTTGCTCTCCCCTCCCAACTTGGAAAGGCCCTATTCTTTCACAGAATTAGAAATCAAGATTACCTAATACTGTATTGTTTCCTTTTAGTTAATTGGTCTATTTAATTGCTTTAATGTATAAAAGCCCATCTCCCCCAGGATTTGGAGTCCAGGCCTAGGTTGAGGAGGTCTGGTCCTGGTTTTTTAGGCAACTGGCATGTACTGCTTAATAAATTGATATGCTTGGAAGATTGAACCTTTTGTTTCCTCAGTCATTTCATCTTCCACCCACCAGAGTTTAAAGCAGCCACCCATAAGAAGCTAGAGGAGCTCTCAGAACCTCAGCTGGTGGACTGAGATGGGAGATTTGCTCAACTCATTCATTCAGTAGGTTTGGAATGCCTAGTCCTATTGAATGTCCTTTTATACTATGGATAAGTAAACCTCCTTTTGTTAACTGTTGAATGATTACAGTTGGGTCAATAGTTGGGCACAGTAAACTGATTTGGGGGTTAGAGTTCCAAATTGCTTTCCAGAATGGCTGGACCAGTTCAAAGTTTCACATGCAGTGAAATAATGTGCCTGTTTTCCCACAGTCCCTCCCATATTGATCATTTTCCTTTCTTATCATTTTTGACAATCTGATAGGTATGAGGTGGAAACAGTAGCTTTAATCTGAATTTCTCTAATTATTAATGATTTGGGGCATTTTTTCACGACTGTTGAAATCTTAAATTCATTGAAAATTGACTATTCTTATCTTTACCATTTATTTTACCATTTATATCTCTGACCATTTATTTACTGGAAAACAGCTCTTGTCCTTAAAAACGTATCTTGGAAATGAAACCTTTACCAGAGAAACTTTTTTGCCTTTTTTTTTTTTGCATTTTTCTGGAGGGCAATTGGGGTGTATCAGCAATGCCATATTCACAATGCCTATAGAGATTACAAATATGCTGATATAATTATCCATTACAAAATACGTCATGTTTGCCATATGAGGAAATAAACTAGAAAATTTATTAAGATACCAAAAGACTGAGTCCCAAAACCAGAAAGTGAAAGCCATCAGAGTAGTTATGATATTGGCACAGGTAGATAAAGTAGAAAGCACCCACATTTTCAAGCCTTTAAAACAGAACAGGCTACCTCAGGCAAAGGTCCTCCTCTCCCCACACACAGCAACCACCCAGCGTCCTGGAAGCGCGCTCCCAGCAGCTCCGGCCCCTGGCAGTCCTCAGCAGGAGTCCTTAGCAGAAAGTCCTTAGCAGTCCTAACTCAAAAAGGGCTTCGCGCTGCCACTGCCTCTGCTGCTGCCGCCGTCACCACCACCGCCAGCCAACGCAGGAACGCTAGCTTGGCTTCCGCTTCCTCTTGCTCTTGCTCCGCCCCTTCCTGCTACATCAGCAAGTCCAACGGGGCATGGAAGATCTTTAAATCCCATAACCCTTACATGGGGTTAAGTAACTTGCCCAAGGTTACACGGCTAGTTTTTTAGTGTGGGTGTTAAGTGTCTGAGGCCAGAACCGAACTCAGGAACTCCTGACTCCAGGGCCAGCGCTTTACTCACTGCACCACCTAGCCGCCCCTTCAGAGAAACTTTTTGCAAACATTTTCCCTCCCAGTTAACTGTTCCCCTTCTAATTCTGACTGCATTAGGGTTTTTTTTGTGTATGTAAAACTAAAGTTTTATGCAATCAAAATTATCTATTTTATCTTCTGTGGTCCTTTCTATCCCTTGTTTAGACGGGAACTCTTCTCCTAACCAGATATCCAAAATTAAATTTCTTCCTTATTTCTAACATTTTTTACAGCATAATCATTTATATCTAATTTAAGTACCTTACATGGAGCTAATCACATATGGTTTAAGGTGTGAGGGGCAGTCTTTGGGTTTAGTGAACACCAGGGCTACTAGGTTTGTTTTCTCCTGTACGTTACATGATCCTCATTTCTATTTACTGACCTCTTTTTATTTTTCAACCAGTACCAAACTATTTTGATGATTAACGCTTTGTAATATACTTTGACACCTAGTACTGCTAGTTCCTCTTGCTTCCCACTATTTTTCATAATTCTGGACCTTTTGTTCCACAAGACGAATCTAATTTTCTTCTAACTCTGTAACAGAACCAGCATTTATTTCTCTAACTTCTTTCATACTACCTACAACATGGGGAAGCTTTACCTGAAATAAGACAAAGATGCCCCTGGGACTTGATTGGCCTCAACTTTCCTGATGTAGCTTCCTAGTTATCTAGGGGCATAGTAAGTCCCAGCCACATGGAATATGGGGTTCTTAGAAGTGGCAGGCATGTAAAGCCACAGAATTACCATACCCAGATGACCTAATGACCAGCCATGTTTCAGATGGAGAAAGGAGTAGGAGGGAGGGGAAGAAGCCCACATCTAGAGAAGCTAAATGTCACTATATCCTTTGTTGCAAATCCTTGCTAAGTTTGGGTAGGTAAATCACTTTTTACAAATGTTCATGATTTCGGGTACCTTTTCTTCCAAAATTCAACCTTAACTAAGAGGGCACTAGTGTTAGAATCTCAGGGCCAACAAGCTCCATAAAGTCACCTTTGAAAGGTTCGATAGGCTAAATCAGTAAATTAATTTAGGTAGTATTGTCATTTATATTGCACTGGTTTGTCCTGCTCATGGACAATTATGATTTTTACAACTATTTAGGACTGATTTTATATTATGTAAAGTCTCTGAGAGTTATAGTAACATAGTACAACTGTATTTTATTTTATTTTTTTTTTAATTTTTAAGCAATCAGGGTTAAGTAACTTGCTCAAGGTTACACAGCCAGTTATTTCTGGGTGTGGTGCTGAGTATCTGAGCCCGGATTTGATCCCCAGGTCATCCCAACAGTGGAGCCGGTGCTCTTACTTGCTGAGCCACCTGGCTGCCCCTAAGCAATTGGGGTTAAGTAACTTGCTCAAGGTTACACGGCCAGGTGTTTCTGGGTAGGTAATAAGTGTCTGAGCCCAGATTCGATCCACATGTCATCCCAACACTAGAGCCGGTACTCTTACTTGCTGCGCTACCTGGCCGTCCCTACTGTGTGTATTTTATATAATTTGTAGTTATTTTAAATGAATTTATTTGTTCTTGCTGGTTTGTCCGATTATATTAAAAAATGTGGGATTTATTTCATATACTGCAAATTTGCTGAAGTTATTGTTTCAATTAATTTTTTGATTAGCTCTAGGGTTTTCTAAGTAAACCACTATATCATCTGCAAAAAGCACTTAGGTCTTTTAATTTCTTTTTGCCATATTGCTGTAAGTAGCAATTCTAGCACTACAGCAAATAACAGTGGTAATACTATTAACACATCCTTGTTTTATCTCTGATCTTACTGAAAATATCTCTATTTTATCCTATTATATATAATGTTGGCTTATATGTTGGTTCTTTGTTTCAGACAGATACTATTTGCCATATCAAGGAGAGTTCCTTAAAATAGTTTCAAAAAAATGAAATCAAATCCACTGTCTTCTTACTCAATTCTGGGCCCAGTTCACTATACAGTCATACTGTTTGTCTAACACATAAGTACTAAGGAGACATATCATAGTCTGGACCAAAGCTATTCTTTATCCACTTGGCTCTTCCTCTGTGGTTAGGCTGATCTTGCATGATTATGGATCTCATTTAGAAGGATTTGTAATACTGTGGTTCTTCATATAATTAGTACCTTATCACATACACAAAAAAGAATATTGAAAGAACCTTAGGGAATTCCTTTAGAGAATACCTCTTTTATTTGGACTACCCTAGACTTCTTTCATGAGGAAAAGCCACCCTTGCTGTTATAGCCTTCAAGGAATCTTGTGTGATTTTAATATATGCATTACTGGAAGAAAGTCTTTAAGGTATCATAGTATCAGATCTCTAGAGCTAGAAGTTAATGTTAGGAGCCATCAAATCAAAACTCTCATTTTTGGGAAAGAAAATGTGAGATTAAGAGAAGAGAGATTAAGTGATTTGCTCAGGCTAATACAGAGAATAAAGAGAAGGCACATCTCAAAGTCAGGTCCTCTAACTCCAAATCAAGGAATACTCCATCATACCATGCTCTCTCAAGTTCTGTTCTACAGAATCAATCTCTTTATTATGGTCAAGAAACAATAAACACAGTTAGATCTACATTATCTGTTCCTTTCAGTTAACTGTAACTGTAAACGTATGGTGTGATATCTATCATTACTTGTGAAAGTCTGTCTTTTACCTGACTTTCATCAAGATGCCCTCAGTACATAGAGTATTATTCTCATAAAGAGGGTAGGTATATTGGTCAGGCGTTGCTAGAATTTTCTCAACTCCCCCCATTCAGTAATAACAGACGTTTTCTAAGCATTTAGTATCCTCATCTCTTTAAGATATCCTATGAATCAATCCTTTCAGATACTATAATTCTATTAGTAAAGCCTGATAATGTATCAACTTTCTTGGTCAGCTACAGTTAGCACATGATTTAAGACTCAACAAAACCCCCCAAAATCAACTACTGTTAGGAATCTTCCATTCTCTGTATGTGTAGTTAATTTTTAAAATTTAAAATTTGCAATTTAAAAATTAAAAAAATTACTTTTATCAACCACAAATCCTCAATCCAGTAACCTCCAATCAATTTCAATTCCAACCTTCTTTGAATTATCTTATAAAAATGGAGAATAAACCTAGAGGGGAGGAAATCTTTCCCCAATATTTCACACAGGTTAGAAAGTAGGATGCTTCAAAAATTTCTGAGACATTGGAATTATTTAATAAGAAATATACAAAGCTTTGGTG
Organism: Petaurus breviceps papuanus; assembly: GCF_028583685.1. Taxonomy (NCBI): domain Eukaryota; kingdom Metazoa; phylum Chordata; class Mammalia; order Diprotodontia; family Petauridae; genus Petaurus; species Petaurus breviceps. The sequence continues at coordinate 8,499,455 of NW_027187398.1, forward strand.
TGAAAAAAAACAAGGGGGCAACTACACTTGCTTAAAAGAAATCAGTGACAAAAAGCAAGTATGCTTCTCTTAGAAGCAGAATGAATTTCAATTTAGCATAAGCTAAATCCTTTCCACTCAAAATCAGAACTTCAATTTCTAAAGTTTAAAAGCATACAAATGATAAATTAATGGTAAAGAAAAGGACAGGTAAGGTGGATTAGTTACACTTGAGTTTGGTACTTAACCCACATACATTTGTACTCTCTTAGATAAATATTTTTACTACTGCTCTATTTTTATGTCCTTTGATGTCTGTGATTATCATATACAAAATATTTCAAGTGTTTTCTGACAACAGAGAGCATGCATAACAGAAAGCCAGGGAGGAGACAGGAGGAAGCGGGTGGTCCATGGCATTAAAAGCTGTGGAGAGATCAAGGAAGAGGAAGACAAGAAAACACACACACACACACACACACACACACCAGATTTAATAGTTAATACATCATTAGTAACCATGAAAAGCAGTTCAGTAGAGAGATGGTGTCAGAAGTCACACTGTTAAGGCTTAAGAAACAAATAGTGATGAGGTGAGGCAGTTCCTTGTTCAAGTTTACTCTTAAAGAGATGGAGGATGATAGCTTGAAAGGATTAGAAGGCAGAGTCAAGGTTTTTCAAGATAGGGAGAAGTGACTATGACAAAAAAGGAAAATGATAAATGTTGGAAGTGATGGGTGCCTGTAATCAAACCCCAGTTTGTAAAATCACATCCAGTTCCAAAATCACATTTCTCCCTAGTCTCAAAACACTGTCTCAGGCACTTTCTCTCTAGCTCAAGGGCAGCATGCCCTAGCAAAATACTTGTCTCTCTTCCTGATACAGGAGTCAGCTGCACCTACAGAATTTAGCAGTTTGACTCAGCTGTGTCACACCTATCATATGTGTCCTAGACTCAGTCACATATATATACTCCCTAGCTTATTATATACATCCTGAATCCCTGGAATATACTGTTACTCCCAACATCTATCTTGTCTAACAAGGCATTGATGGGGGCAGCCTGGGTATTTCTCAGTCAGCCCTGACCTCTAGCTGACTTAGTGAAATTTCAAGTCTAAAACCATACCTCCATGTAGTGCCACCGCACACCCCCCCCCCCAACTATTTCCTGGTGAATTCTGGGCAATATGCCTGCAAAGGAGATATTAAAAGTGCATTTTCCTTTAAGAATTGACCACTCCTTAACCACTCCCTAAGCCCACCCTGACTCACCTAGTTAGCATACTTCTTATACTATAGAATATCCTATATAAACTTTAACTGTTCCCCTCTAATGTCTGTGATTATCATATACAAAATATTTTCAAGATATGGAGAGCTGACTATGACAAAAAGGGAAAATGATAAATGTTGGAAGTGATGGAGTGCTTGGGTGCCTGTGCTCAAACCCCAATTTGTAAAATCACATCCAGTTCCTTAAGAACTCTTGCTCACTTATATGTAACAATAAATCTTTGCCACCTTGACTTAAAGAATGTTTAAGTCTGTGAATTCATTCCAGACTGCTTTCCAGGGACTCTGATTATTGGGGTTCAGGGACTCCCTGACCCCTTGAACCACGTCAGAAGGATTGTGTGAAAACTAGGATACTAATGTACTGTTGGTAGAATTTTAAACTAATCCAACCATTCTGGAGAGCAATTTATAACTATGCTCAAAAGGCTATAAAACTGTGCATACCCAGTAATACCACTGCTAGGTCTACATCCCAAGGACATATAAAAAAGGGAAAAGGACCTATTTGTACACATTTGTAACAGTTCTTTTTGAGGTGGTTAAGAATTGGAAATTGAAGGGATATACATAAAATGGGGAATGGTTAAACAAGCTACTGTATATATGATTGTGATGGAATATTATGGTGCTATAAGAAATGACAAACAGGGGGTAGAGCCAAGATGGCAGAGTAAAAGCAGGAACTTGCTTGTGCTCCTGCTCCAACCACCTCCAATACCTGTAAAAGATGACTCTAAACAAATTTTAGAGCTACAGAACCCACAAAGTGACAGAGAAAAACAATTCTCCCACTGAAGGCAGCCTGGCAGGCCAACAGGAAGGATCTATCATACCAGGTTGGGAGCTGAGCACAGTCCCAGCCCAGACCAGCCAAAACAGACTTCAGGATAGTGAATCATCAGCAGCTGTGGTGGTTTCCAGACTTCTCAACTCATAAATGCCAAAGAGAAAGTAAAAGGTCAGTAGGGAACTCTGTTGGAACTGGGTGAGAGAAAAGCACAGTCTGACCCCTCCCCTCAGGGTGACAGAGGAGGCAGCAGCGGGGTGGCAGCAGCTACTGCCACATGGCTGCTTCTGGAGCTCCTGGCCTACAGATTGTAGGGGCCAAGGAATCACTCTTTCTTTGACCTGCTTGGATCTGGGACGAAGTCTTGGGTAGTGATCCTGGGGTGAGGAATGCTAGTGTGTGGAGCTTATGGTGCTGTAGAGAGGACTCCCTCTTCATAGCTCTGACAACAGCTATGAAAACCCCAGAAATTTGGGACACAGTTCTGTCTGCTTTGGAAGTGGAGTTCTACCATGGCAAAGAGCTCAAAAGTCAAGTAACTGGCTGGCAAGATGAGCAAACAAAGGAAGTGCAATCAAACCATAGATCCTTTTTTGGGGACAAAGAATCAAAACACGGAACTAGAAGAAGACAACAAAATAAAAACTCCTACATCAAAAGACTCGAAGAAAAATATGAACTGACCGCAGGCTATGGAGGAGCTCAAGAAGGATTTGGAAAATCAAGTAAGAGAAGTGGAGGAAAAATTGGGAAGAAAAATGAGAATGATGCAAGAAAATCATGAAAAGCAAGTCAACAGCCTGCTAAAGGAGACCCAAAAAATACTGAAGAAAATAACACCTTAAAAAATAGACTAACTTAAATGGCAAAAGAGGCCCAAAAAGCCAATGAAGAGAGGAATGCCTTAAAAAGCCAAACTGCCCAGATGGAAAAGGAATTTCAAAAACTCACTGAAAAGAATAATTCCTTCAAAAATAGACTGAAGCAAATGGAAGCTAATGACTTTATGAGAAATCAAAATACAATAAAACAGATCCAAACAAATGAAAATATAGAAGGCAACATGAAGTATCTCACTGGAAAAACCACTGACCTGGAAAATAGATCCAGAAGAGATAATTTAAAAATTATTGAACTACCTGAAAGCCATGATAAAAAAAAAAGAGCCTAGAAATCATTGTGTAAGAAATTCTCAAGGAAAATTGCTGTGATATTCTAGAACCAGAGGACAAAACAGAAAGTGAAAGAATTCAATGATCACCTCTTGAAAAAGATCCCCAAAAGAAAACTCTTAGGAATGTTAAAGCCAAATTCCAGAGTTCCTAGGCCAAGGAGAAAATATTAAAAGCAGTCAGGAAGAAACAATTTGAGTATTGTGGAAACACAATCAGGATAACACAAGATCTACATTAAAGGATAAAAGAGCTTGGAATATGATATTCTGGAGGTTAAAGGAGCTAGGATTAAAACCAAGAATCACCTACCCAGCAAAACTGAGTATTATACTTCAGGGGAAAACATGGAAGTTCAAAATAATAGAGGTTCAAGCACTCTTTTTTTTTTTTGTCCTTTTTGGAGGGCAATTGGGGTTAAGTAACTTGCCCTTACACGGCTAGTTTTGTGTGTGTGTGTGGGTGTTAAGTGTCTGAGGCCGGAACCGAACTCCTCCTGACTCTGGGGCTGGCACTTTACTCACTGCGCCACCTAGCGGCCCCTGGATCTCACACTCTTGATGAAAAAACCAGAGCTGAACAGAAAATTTGACTTTCAAATACAAGAAGCAAGAGAAGCATGAGAAGGTAAACACAAAAAAGAAATTATAAGGAACTTATTAAAGTTGAACTATTAACATTCCTACATGGAAAAACGATAATTGTAACTCCTAAGACTTTTCTCAGTATGAGGATAGTTGAAGGGAATACATATTTGTATATATACATATATATGTACGTATAGGAGGGTGTATGTGTATATAAATATATATGTGAGTGTGTGTATATGTGTGTACATGTATGCATAGACAGAGGGCACAAGATGAGTTGAATAGGAAGGGATGATATCTAAAAAATAAAGTTAGGAGGTGAGAGGAATATATTGGGAGAAAGAGAAAGGGAGAGATAGAATAGGGTAAATTATCTCATATAAAAGAGGCAAGAAAAGACTTACAATGGATAGGAAGAGAAGGAAGGTGAAAGAGAATGAGTCAACCTTCCTCTCACTGGATTTGGCTTAAGGAGGGAATAACATACACACTCAATTGGGTATTTTACCCTATAGGAAAGTAGCGGGGAAGGGGATAAGATGGGGGATGATAGAAGGGAGGGAAGATTGGGGGAGAAGGTAGTTAGAAGCAAACACTTTTGAAAGGGACAGGGTCAAAGGAGAAAATAAAATTAGTGGGGGGTGGGAAAGAATGAAGGGATTTATAATTAGTCTTTTACAATATAACTACCATGGAAATGTTTTGCATTAACTACACATGTACAATCTACATTGAATCGCTTGTCTTCCCAGTGGGGGGGGTAGGTGAGGAGGGAAGAAGGGAAAGGATCTAGAAATCAAAATTTTAAAAACAAATGTTCAAAAAAAAACCAGCTTTTGAGCACTGGCCCTGGAGTCAGGAGGACCTGAGTTCAAATCTGGCCTCAGACACTTAACACACACACACACACACACACACACACACACACACACACACACACACACAAGAAAACTAGCCATGTGACCCTGGGCAATCACTTAACCCCAACTGCCCACCAAAAAGCAAAAAAAAAAAAAAATACTACTTTAGGGGTGGCTAGGTGGCGCAGTGAATACAGCACCAGCCCTGGAGTTAAGAAGACCTGAGTTGAAATCCTGCCTCAGACACTTAACACACACACACACACACACACACACACACACAAAACACAAAACCTAGCCATGTGACCTTGGGCAAGCCACTTAACCTCAAGTGCCCTCAGAAAAGAAAAAAAAGAATCTTCAGAGCGGCTAGGTGGTGCAGTGAGTAAGAGCACCAGCCCTGGAGTCGGGAGGACCCGGGATTGGTTCTGGCCTCAAATACTTAACACCCACACAAAAAAACTGGCCGTGTAACCTTGGGCAAGTTACTTAACCCCAACTGCTTAAAAAAAAAAAAAGTTTTTTTACACTCAACTGGGAAATAAGATATATAAGCACTGGGGTATAGAAATCCATCTTGCCCTACTAGAAAGTTGGGGGGGGGGGGGGGGGGGGAGGAGAAAGGGGAGAACGGAGGGGGGGAGGGGGTATTCAGTGGGCTGGCGATGTTGGGGTGGGGGTAGGGTAGAGACGGGAAGAAAATTTGCAACTCAAAATCTTGTGGAAATGAAAGTTGAAAACTAAAATTAAATAAATTAATTAAAAAAAAAAAGAAATGACAAACAGGATGATTTCAGAAAAATCTGGAAAGACTTATATGAACTGATACAAAGAAGTAAGCAGAACCAGAAGAATGTTGCACATGGTACAGGGTCAGAAAAGTTAAGTGACTTAACAGCTACTAAAGATCTGAAAAAGGATCTGTCTACAAGTGCAGGGGTTCTAGCCATTACTTAATGCTGCATCATGGAAGGAATCAATTGATTGGGAGAGAATGAAGGTGAGAGAGTGTCTAATGAGGCAATCTTATGTAAGATATGGGAAATGGAAAGTGATAGGATCAAGGGCACAAGTTGGCTCTGACAAGAAGGGACACTTTTCTTCCAAATGGTATAAAGAACCCAGAAGCATTTTGGAGAGCATCTGTTTCTCCCTTTCAAGAACTCTGCATTTCACTCAAACGTGACTCATTATCCCCTGTTCTCATACTGCCTTCTCTCATCTTCATACCCTTACACATAACATCCCATCTGCTTGGAATGGCTTATTTTCTTGGCTTTTTGGAGGGCAATTGGGGTTAAGTGACTTGCCCAAGGTCACACGGCTAGCAAGTGTTAAGTGTCTGAGGCCAGATTTGAACTCAGGTCCTTCTGACTCCAGGGCTGGTGCTCTATTCACTGTGTTATCTAGCTGCCCCTATTTTCCTAACATTTCAGTCTGTTAAAGTATCACAATCAACTTGGGTGCTATGTCTTCCATGAAACCTTCCCTGATTTCCTAAAATGAATGTGATTTTTTTCCCCTTCTTTTTGAGTTCCCGATAACATTCATCTTGATATCTCCTTGGAACTTTCCATAATTAGTCTTGTATCTGTGCATGTACTCTGTTCCATGGGGTAAAGAACTATGTCTGGGGGTGGCTGGGTGGTGCAGTGAATAAAGCACCGGCCTTGGAGTCAGAAGGACCCGAGTTTAAATCCGGCCTCAGACACTTGACACACTTACTAGCCATGTGACCCTGGGCAAGTTACTTAACTCCAATTGCCCTGCCTTCTCCCCTACAAAAAGCAAGGAAAAAAAAGAACTAAGTCTGATTTCATCTTTCTAACTCCATCTGACTTGGGAAAACTATAATACAAGAAGCGAGTCCTTGATAATTTAACAAGTAAATGAAAATAAAGCATATCAACCTCATCCCTATGAAATACTGGAAGAAACACTGGCTTGATCTAATTTATTTTTTTTCCTTTTGAAGTGGGAATCACTTTTAATAAAATTGCTAAGTAGATGTATGAGTTTTCTTAGATGAGAAAACTGGTGATTCAATAGCTAGGGGACCTTTCTCAGAGACTGGTATTTTTATTTTAAATTTTTTTAAAACTTTGACAGCATACCTGACGTGGTACCTGACATCTCAAACTTCAAGAGCAAGAAAAGTTCATAAAGGGCTGTTAGGAGTTGGTTGTTGTCCTTCATTCTTTAAGAGACCAAACTAACACCACTAGCGCCAAGGTAGTGTGTCCCACTGTGGCTGATTAGACAAATACAAGCCCTGGAGACTACCACAGGTCGGGCAATGTAAATGTCATGTATCAGCAGGGAAAGAGCTTGACCCCGTAAAAAGAATAACAAAGGGAAGACAAAAAGAAGTTTCACTTAAATTCCACTTATTTTCCAGCAAAAACATGCATAGTACTCACCGACATGAATAGGGGCTGGGAATAAGCCATACTCATGCTCTCCAGGAGTATACTCCAGTTTTTCTTTCTTTAATTGTATCAGCCGGCTCTTTGGGCTAATGAGAAAAGGAAAGAAAAGAGGCAAATCAGAGAGAGGCAGTTTCCTCTCTTGTGTAAACAGTATCTTTTCAGCTAATGAAGGTAAGAATGTAAATCAATGTCTCAGAGTATATCTGTAATTACTTCCTCCAAACTAGTGAGGAGGGCTCTACCCCTTAACCAGAAAAATAATAACTATAATCAACATTCTGAGAAATTGAAATTCTTATAACAATATTTTGCAAAGTATTCCTAAGAGGTGTTTTATTTAATATTCTCTCATATTCTTCTAAGAGCTTAGAACACTCCTAAATTCAGGTCTATACTAGTCTCTCATTTCCTAATGTTGGATAAGAGTTCCATGGACTAGCAATTGATGTCACTTTTAGCTCTCACTGTGACAGAAATGAGAATGGGAAATGGAGGATTGTAGGATCATCTAATCTAACCTTCTCATTTTACAGATAAGGAATTTAAGACCTACAGAGGAGAGAAGTATTGATTTACCTAAGTTCATATATGTGGAAAGTAAATGGTTCTGAAATTCTAACATAGATCCTCGGACTACAAATCCTTCATTCTTTGTATTGTGCTACGGAAAGGATGGGATTCCTGTAAATTCATTCTAATTTCACTTTAACCTAGAAATGACCTAAAGGCAACTCAATAATTAGGAGCTAATCACATGCTTCCTGCTGCTTAACTTTCTAACTCAAAATGTCTCTTTTAATTAATATATCAAAATAATAAACCTTGAGACAAATTAGTATCTTATTTCCTATTTACAGATGAGTAAATTAAGTGATTTGTTCAAAGCTGCACAAGGTAGAGGTAACCTAGAATTCTTCACACTAAGGCCTAGTTGTAGAATCATGGAACCTTAGAGAAGGAAAATCCCTTAGAGGTTATTGAGTTTAAGCTTTTTATTTTGCAGACCAATAGACTAATGTCCAATGAGGATGGGCCTCATCATTTTCTAACCAATTACTTTCCTGGATTTCATTCTGTAAAACAAAATTAACCTTGAAACTCATATCTCCTCAGTATTCCCTGTTTCTGAAGCCCCTTCTTTCCTCTGCCTGGAGAGAGTAGAGAGAGAACAAAAATTGAAGAGTTCCTCCCAGATCATCCACCATTTAAAGAGGGCACCAGAAAATTCACCTCATCATTTCCTACCCAGCTATTTTCCTAGACTTCACGATCTCCAGAACTCAACATTCTGCAAAATGAAATTGACTCTGAAACTTTCTGCTTCTTCAGATCATTTACCACTTTGGCTACAGGACTTCATCATTCCCCCAGCTGGATAACCTCCCTTTTTCTCTCTTTCCTCCTCACCTCTTTTTAGCTTCTTTTTATTATCCTCCTTAAAGGCAGGGGTTATTGTGTCTTTCTTTGTTTCCCTAGTGCTTATCACAGTGCCTGGCACAAAAAAGGCACTTAGTAAATGTTTACTGACTTTGACACTTGAGTCTGGATGCTATTGTGCAACATCACACAATAAGCTACTAAGCAAAACTAGGAAAGAAGTAGGTCTTTTGATTCCTAGGTCAATGCCTTTCCCACAACAACATGCTACCTTAATTTTACTATTGCAATATTTGTATACTTCTAAAAAAATTATTTTATGTTGACATGAATTAACGCAGCAATGACCACTTATAAAAAGTGAAGATTCTCAGAATATTTTAAATGCCAAAAATAAATGTCAGTATAGGAAGAGATTTTAATTCTTTAGCTAAACACAGATAAAGAAATGGAAAGAAAAATAGGTTTATATCATTTTACTATGTATTTCCAAAGTGTTTATTATTTTACACCACTTCTCTAAAATAATCCATTCAGAATATTATAACATGAAATAGAGAATGAACCATTTATGCAAACTTTAAAAACACTATATAACTGCTAGCTATTTTTATTACCTTTTGCATTTTGGAAGTTCATTCTATTCAGATTTATCACCCAATGCCATATCCAAATGCTATTTATCTATTGGCCCCAAGGTCATTTTTCCTTTCTCAAGGAGTTTAGCATTTGGCTCATAATATTCACTACTGCTCCTGTTTTTATACTAGAAGATTTGATTTTATTAGTTATCCTCAATGAATTCAAATCACATGGTTCAAATAAATTATATCCTCAGGCCCTTGGGTTCTAAAAGAATAGGCAAATAATTATTGTTAGTGACATTTGAAAGATCGATGAAATTGGGAGATATATATAGGAGAAAAGTATATATTATTCCACTGAATAGAAGAACATATAAATGAGTGGTTAGTAATTTTTTGACTTCAACTTCTGGCAAAATTCTAGAATGGATCATTAAAGAGATAGTTGAGGATAACAACAATAAAAACAGCTAGCTAGCATTTATATAGTGCTTCAAGGTTGGCAAAGTGTTGTATATATATTAACTTGTTTAATTCCTCATAAAAACCTTATGAGATAGGTGTTATTGTCTCCATTTAAAGATAAGGAAACTAAGGCAAATTACTTCTTCAGGATTGGAGATGATTACAAAGAGTCAGCATGGCTTCATAAAGAACAAGTCATAGAAGACTAATTTTATTTCCTCTTTTGACAGGGTTACTAAAATGGTGGATAAAGGAATGTTGTAGATATAATTTACCTAGATTTTATTAAAGTTTTTGATAAAATAACATGTATTATATTTTCTGGGTAGAAGAGAGAAAGATTTAGACTAGATGATAATAAAATTAGATGAGATCAAAACTTAAATGAAGGACCAGACACAAAAGATTTAATTAATTGTTAATTGCATGAATTGTCAATGTAACAGGTTTCCAGTGGAAACCACATATATCTGGGTATGTGTGATTGGCCCTTACTGCTGAAAATTTTTAACAGTGGCTTGGATAAAGGCATAGCTGGTAGGTATATCAAATTTGCAGATGTAACTAACTTGGAAGGCAATACCTAAAACACTGGATAAATGAGTCAGATTCATGTAATCTGAGATTTAGAAAGTATCTCAGGGGCCACCTAAAATCCAATCCATAAACAAAAGGAATCCCAGCTATAACATACTCAACAAGTGTAAAAACAAAACAAAACAAACATACTCAACAAGTGGCTCTCCACCACGAAGTCTAAATTCACTTCTTTGTTGGTTCTACTTATTGCTCCTTGTTCTTCCCTCAGAGGCCAAATATATTAAGTCTAATCTGTCCTCCCTAAGAAAGCCCTTCATAATTGAAAATGTCAATCCCATGGTTCTACTAGCATTCTGGATAACAATCTGGAACTAGACCCAAAGGATTATAAAACTGGGTATACCTGATAACCCAACAATACCATGCTACTAGGTCTGTATCCCAAAGAGTTCAAAGAAAAAAGGAAAGGGCTTAAAATATCTAATGCAGCTTTTTTTTGGTGGCAAAGAATTGGAAATTGAGGGAGAAATATCCATCAGCTAGGGAATGGATGAACAAATCGCAGTACAATGTGATGTAATACTAGTGTTCTGTAAGAAATGGCAAGTAGGATGGGTCCAGAAAAACCTGGGAAAACATATGTGAACTGATACAAAGTGAAGTGAGCAGAACCAGAATATTATACACACCAGAACCAGGAGAATATTGTACACATTAACCAGGAGAATATTGTACACATTAACAGTGTAGCACATTGTACACAATTAATTAATTCTACACATTAATTGTAAAGACTTGGTTACAATGATTCATAACAGTTCCAAATCTACCTCCAGAGAAAACTAAACTTCAAGTGTAAACTGAAACATATATTTTTTAACCTTATTTTGTGTGTGTGTGTGTGTGTGTGTGTGTGTATGTAGGTGCGAAAGCACATGAGCAACAAGGCTAATATGGAAATGTTTCATTTGTATAATTTGTATTCATATTTCTTCACAAATCCTCTATCACTGTGGTGCTCAGCCATTCCCCAAATGGTGGGCACTCCTTTAGTTTCCAATTCTTTACCACCATAGAAGAGCTGCTATAAATATTTTAAGTACATCTTTAGAGTTTGTTTTGCCCAAGACAAGACCCTCCTGGATCACTGCCTTGTTGTGGAAGAGGAGCTTGTGTGGCTTAATAAAACTAGGCAAACCATTCCAGTATCTTTCCCAAGAAAATCCCATGGATCCTATTAAAAGGCCCAGTATGCTATGGCCCATGGGGCCATGGAAGAGTCAGACATGACTAAATAACAAATTCTTCCCTTTCTACATTCTTTCTTAACCCCCGCTTCCGTCTTCTATATTGAATGAATTGTATTTCTGTACCCAACTCAGTATGCTTGCATATTATTCCCTCTTTTAACCAGTTCAGATGAGAGTGAGGTTCAAATGTCACCTACTACTGTACTACTTACTCTCTAATTCTCCTCTCTTAGACTTGTACCCTGATTATGTGAGATGATTTTTTCTATCCTTCTTGCTACCCTTTCTTCTTATTTGTGAAAACACACTGTGAACCTTAAGGAGTCACATAAATACTATCAACATCTTGTACTTCAAAAGCTGATTTTTTTAAAAAAGCAATTGGGGTTAAGTAACTTGCTCAAGGTTACATGGCCAGTTATTTCTGGGTATGGTGCTAAGTGCCTGAACCCAGATTCGATCCCAGGTCATCCCGACTCTGGGGCCAGTGCTCTTACTCACTGTGCTACCTGGCCACCCTAAAAACTGATTTTTTTCTTACCCAAGTATAAGACTACACATATATCCCTACTGAATTTCTATATGAAATCTATTTGCTTCATCCTTCCCATCCTCTCAAATTTTAAAAATTAAAAAAAAAAACCCAACACTATCCCTCATCAATATATCAGGATTTAAAAATACTTTTTCACCATGTATTCAATGCCTGGTAAACTTTATATATCTATTCTGATGTCTATGCTCTTGGTCATGTTGCCTCTTCCTCTTGTAATACTATCTTCTTGATTTCTACTGATCTAAATCTCACACCATCTCTATGTTACATTCCCTCACTACTGTCTTCCAACAAGGAATTTTTCTTTTTCTAAATTCTTATAGTACAGTCTGAGCCATATAATCTAAAGATTCACTTTATATAATGATATAACCATGCTTCCACTTCCTACCATTCTTTAAACAATAAATAAATGCTTTTTTTTTTTTTGCTTTTTGGAGGGCAATTGGGGTTAAGTGACTCGCCCAAAGCCACACGGCTAGTAGGTGTATCAAGTGTGTGAGGCCAGATTTTAACACAGGTCCTCCTGACTCCAGGGCCAGTGCTCTCTTCACTGTGCCACCTAGCTGTCCCTTGAAGCTTTTTTTTTTTTTGCTTTTTGGAGGGCGATTGGGGTTAAGTGACTTGCCCAAGGTCACACGGCTAGTTTTTGTGTTAAATGTCTGAGGCCAGATTTGAACTCAGGTCCTCCTGACTTCAGGGCCAGTGCTCTATTCACTGCGCCACCTAGCCATCCCGAAGCTTCTTCTTAAGGTCAATGAATTAAAACCTCACTTTTTGGAAGAGACAGAGTTGACAAAACATTACTTGATTTTCTCTCCTTGCTGTCCTATAACTGATTATCTCTTTCCAATTGAATCACTTTGCTTTTTCCATTGAAGAGTTTAGAATTAGTTAGGCCATATGTATAAATGCAATGATTTATGTCAAACTTAAAGCTGAACTTGGGTGCAAAGCAATTCTGAAAAGGCCTTAAGCAATTCCCTTTCCTTCTAGACCTTTTTCTTAAGAACAGGCTTCTGAGCTAATACATGGAGCTTGTCTGAATCAGCTTAAAAGCCCAGTTTCTGAGTCAGATGAAGAGAGCATGACCTTTGGGAAGGCACAAGGAACAATCACAACTTTGTTATGGCAGGAGAAATTTCCAGGGGAGTGGTTCTATCACATTAAACTAAAGATGACAAAATATTTCACAAGATGGCTGATTTTTTGCTGTTTTCAAATTTCAACACCAATTCAAAATCCCCAGACATTATCCCTTATTCCCTCTTTCCATATAGTTTTTAATAATGATATGGCCCTTCTAACTTACCCAGGGGAAACCTATAATCTACCTTAATATCCTCTCCCACCTTCTCTAGTAGACTGTACTAGCAATCATCCCCTCTTTAATTTTCCTGATCTACTGGTTCTTTCTTGACTGATTTTTATTAGATTCTACCATCCCCACCCCCCCAATATAATTTTGTATCTCCCCTTCCATTTCTAAGCCAAACTTCTAGAAAAAGTTGTCAACATTGATTGTCTACATCACTACATCTCTTACTCCCCAAACTTCTACAATCTGGATTCTGACCTCTACTCAACTCAAAATGCTCTCTCCAAAGCTATCAAAGATCTTTTAATTGCCAAACTTAAGTCTTTTCTCAAACTTCCTACTTCTTTTTAGGAATTATCTTTTTTCACTTAGTTTTTATACCTCCTCTTCCATTTGGCCAATTCTGCTTTTCAAAGCATTCTTCTCTTCATTAGATTTTTGTGCCTCTTTTACCATTTGGCCTACTCTGTTTTTAAGATGTTATTTTCTTTTTTTTTTTTCTTTTTCTTTTTGGAGGGGGGAAGGCAGGGAGATTGGGGTTAAGTGACTTGCCCAAGGCCACACAGCTAGTAAGTGTTAAGTGTGTGAGCTCAGATTTGAACTCTGGTCCTCCTGACTCCAGGACCAGTGCTCTATTCACTGTGCCACCTAGCCACCCTAAGGTGTTATTTTCTTCAATATTTTGTGTGTGTGTGCCTCCTTTACATCAATCTGTTGACTCTTTTTTCACGATTTTCTTGCATCACTCTCATTTCAATTTCCAATTTTTCCTCTACCTTTACTTGATTAAAAAAAATTCCTTTTGAGCTCTTCCATGGGCAGAGACCAATTCATATTTTGTTTTGAGGATTTGGATGTAGTTGTTTTGACTTTGTTTTCTTCTTCTGAGTGTGTGTTTGGATCTTTGTTGTCACCACATTAACTTTCTATAGTTAGAAATTTTTTCTGTTTGCTCATTTTTCCAGCATATTTCTCTTTGCTAAAGTGTGGTTTTGCTTCCAGGGTGGAGAGTGCATTCAAACGTCAGGGGTTTTATATAGCTGTTTTCAGAGATACTTCTAGGGATCTGTAAGTTTTCAGTTCTTCCAACATGGTATGATCTAAGGAGAGATGTTTACTACTCTCCTGGCCTGTGTATGGTCTGTGAGCAACCACAAGCACTCTTTTCTGCCCTAGAATTGTAAAGAGGGTCCCTGTTCCCCTGTGGCTGCAAGCTCTGGTGTGGTAGTGTTCTACCTGGGACTGAGATCCAGGAGGTTGACCCAGATCCAAGTATATACAGAGCCACAAAGGCCTGTCTCTAGTGCCAAGAAAGAGATCCCTCTCATTTCTGACCACTTGTTCAACCCTCTTACTGTCTGTGGGCTGAGAGCTCTGGAAGCAGCTGCTATTGATTTAGTTGTTCCCAAGGCCTGCTTCTGCTTTGCTGGGGCTGGGTCTGCACTGGCACTGCATGCACTGGACTGCACTCCTCTCTCACCCCAGAATGACAGACCTTCTAAGTTGTCTTTTGCTAGAAAATTGTTTCACTCTTTTTGTGGATTCTGGTGCTCCAGAATTTGTTTTGGGGTATTACTTAAAGTTGTTTGGAGGAGTTTGGGGGAGAGCTCAGGCAAGTCCCTGCCTTTTCTCCACCATCCTGGCTTTGCCTCAAAACTTCAAACTTCTTGACCAATTTCTCCTCCAGAATATTCTTTCTTTTTGTCAATTACTCCTTCCTGGGTCTTCTACCTTTGTTCAGTCTTCTTTGCCAGTTTTCATCTATGTCATACCCACTAACTGTGGCAATATTTCAACATTTTATCCAGGGTCTCTCCTCTCTAAACTCTCTGCCTTGGTGACTTTATTAGCTCTTATTGATTCAATTATCATCTGGAATGTTTTTGCATACTTTATCTCAACTGATACTCAAAAGTAATCTTCTGTAAGGTAGATATACTATAGTCAATCAAAAATGTCTACTAACTAAACAAGAAACAGTTCCTGCTCTTTAAGAGTTTATATTCTACTGTTGGAAATAACAGGTACAAATACAAATACAAACTATGTCTGGAATACATTCTCTTTTCACTTCTACCTCAAAAAATCCTTCTCTTACTTTAAGATGCAGTTCAAGTACCACTTCTGCAAGATATTTCTTGATTTCATCAACTAATGTCTTTCCCTCCTAAGTATCTCCTGGTAAAATATAAGTTCTTTAAGAGTAGGGATTATTTCATTCTTTGTATTTGTTCCCCAGGACCTAGCAAAGTGCTAGGATAAATAACCTAGCATAAATAGGCTCTTAATAAATGCTTGCTAGTTCACAACAAATTTAGAGAATGGATTTGAGAAATACAATAAATAACAGAGAGAAGTTATAAGTTGGAATTATGACTTATTATCAAGCTGGAGAATTTTCTAAATCAAATGTTGCTATCTATGACACTCATTAAAAGGAAAAGAAAATAGGCCATCAGTTCTGTTTTAATGAATACTGCAAAAACAGAAACAGTGGTTCCTAGGAGTGACTAGACTCTTCTGTCACTAGAGGGAGCTACAGCAACGTAGCTCATCCTAGTCCCTCACCAGCTGCTGAAGTTTTTCTTAGCCATATAAAATGGACATAGCTATGATTATATAAAAAACAAAAAGAATCCAAACGGGAAGATGAGCTCCTCCCATAGCCTTCCCCATGTCTATGATGCCTCCTAGGTTTTTATGAACCACCACCCACAACTGCTGTAAAGATACACAATGACAATGTTTTATGTTAATGTTAGGAGCAGAACCAAATGGAGAAGATTCCCTTAATTATTGTTCACTTGTTTGTTCTCCTTCACAAAAACAGGGAAGTTCTAGATATGGCTGCTGACAGTAGGTGCCATTTACTATGAAACACACAAGACCTCCATTTGTTTTCAGGAATTTCTGGGGGTGGGGGGAGTGAAGGGAGGGGAGGAGGAGGCTTATGAAGAAAAGAAAAGGATCAGGACCTTTTTTTTTTTTTTTTGCCTTTTGGAGGGCAACTGGGTTTAAATAACTTGCCCAAGGTTACACGGCTAGTTTTTTTTGTGTGGGTGTTAAGTGTCTGAGGCCAGAACCGACCTAGTTCCTCCTGAAGCCGGGCCGGCGCTTTAATCACTAGCCACCTAGCCTCCCCTGGAGCAGGACTTTTCAGTGAAGAAACAAGGTGCATAAGAAAAAGGAAGAAACACTATTAACTACAGGAGGAAGGGCAGTAGGGCATAAGAGAAAGGTTTGATAATTATTTTAAAATCTATCAAAACTCTGGGCTATTTTGTGAGAGGGTGACCTGCTCTAGCTAATTCTTACACTGACTCCACTATCACATTCATCTCATCAAACTTATTTTCATCAGTAAGGACTGGGACTGAAACTATGATTTTACTGGTATAGGTACAGGGAAATCCTACTTGAGGAAACATCCTCTATTAATGCAACTCAGCACCTTTTATGCTGCTTACAATCTTTGAGAGTTGCCTGAGCAACTGAGAAGTTAGGTAACTTCCCCAAGGTCACACAACCAGTACATGTTAGAAACAGGACCTAAACCCAAGTTTTCTTGGACTCTAGACTGGCTCTTGGCCTACTGTGCCACAGAGAAGAAAAAGAAGTTAACATTTATATAATGATTTCAGATTTGCAAAATGTTTTTGCATACTTTATATCAACTGACATTCAGTCAATCAAAAATGTGTATAAAACCAAAGAAACATTTCCTGCTCTTTAAGAGTTTATATTCTACTGTTGGAAATAACAGGCACACGTATAAGCAAATACAAAATATTGGGGGAACCTCATGCCCATAGTAACAAGATTACATTTTCTTTTGGTCTCTACCTCTGATTTAATTGTGTGAGATGTCTCAATGAGGAAATTCCCTCTATCAATGCAGATCAATAGTTGCTCTGTTAAAGCAATTTATAATCTCACATAGTTGCCTGCAGCACCGAGAAGTTGTCACTTGTTTGGCAGTTTATAGCACTCCCAACAGTCATATCTAGAATTTATGTTTGTGAAAAGGAGAAAATGAGTGAAAAAATGATTAAGGGAATCTCTCCATTTGGTTGTACTCACATGCTAGTATGTGTTAGAAGTAGCAATTGAAACTGAGCTGCTCTGATTACTCTCTATTCACTATGCCATATATACCTTTGCCTATGAGATTGCATAGGAAAGCAAAAGTCATCAATCAATACAACAATATTCATAAAGAAAGTGGCCATTTATGAAATCAGGTGTCCAAACACCCTTCCCCTCTTAAACTGTTAACTATCCCAACTCATCCCATCAACATCTCTGTGAATCAGTGTCTTTAAGAAGGGCTTCAAATGAATGACCTGAATATCATTTGATGCTCTCTTTTCTCTAAATTTTCAGGACACTGCTCTCTTCTGGTTCTCCTTTCTGTCTGACCACTCCTTCTTTGTCTCCTTTACTAGATCTTCATCCAGGTCACCCCTACTAACAATGTGTATCCCTGAAGGTCCTTTTCTCTTTCTATACTATTTTGCTTCTCTGAAGAAATATATATACTCTCTCTTCAGACTGATTCTCAGATCTACTTGTCCAGCTTAAACCTCTATGCAAACCTTGAATCTTGCGTCTCCAACTGCCTATTAGACATCTCAAAGTGGATGTCCCATAAACTCACCATGTCCAAAATCAAACTCATTATTGTCGTCCCCCACAAGCACTCCCCCTCTTTGAAACTTCCCTCTTACTGTAAACAAAGCACCATCCTACCAGTTACCCAGGGGGCCCCAACCTCTCACTGCCCATATATCCAATTAGTTGCCAAGGTATGTCAAATCTATCTGCAGAGCATCTTTCCCATATGCCCCCTTCCATCCTCTGAAATTGCTACCAGTCTGGTGGTGTAGGTCTTTATCACCTCAAACCTGAATTATTACAATAGCCTTCTGGTTAGTCTCCTTGCCTTAAGTCTCTGATACTCTCCAATCTATCTTAGCTGCCAAATTTATCTTCCAAAAACATAAGGATGACCCTACTACTCCCCTATTCAATAATCTCTAGTGGTTCCCTATTGTTTCCAAAATAAAATCCTGTTTGGCCATAAAAGTACTTCATAACCTGGCCCCCTTTCTCCCTTCCCCATCTTCTTATACCTTATGACCCTCCACATACTCTTCTGATCCAGTGATGCTGGACTCCTTGCTATTCCTTCTATATGACACTCCATCTCCTAAATCTGAGATTTTTTTCACTGGCTATCCCCTTCTTATGTCTCCCTGACTGAAACACTATCCCTCTTCATCTCTGCCTCCTAGTTTTCCCTAAAGGTTCATCCTGGCTTCCTTCAAAGCTCAAGTAAGGGCTTACCTTCTGCAAGAAACTATTCCCAGTCCTCTTTAATCTTAGAGCCTTCTTTCCGAGACTAATTTCACTTTATATTGTCTCCATCTTGTCTGTCGGTAACTGTTTGTATGTTTTCTCCCCAATCAGACTGTGAGCTCCTTGAAAGCAAGAACTGTTTTTGCCCTTTTTTGTATCCCTAGTACTTAGCATAGTGCCTAGATCTCAAGAAATGCTATTTGACTACCAAAGATTACACAGAGGTTCTTGGATAAACTGATAAAGTTCTGATGTGTTTTGGTAAAAAGATCCTCTTTATGACCATGTTGCTATGAAAGTCAAACATTGTGTGATCACTAAAGTTTTTCAGAAAAATGCATACAATGCATATGATAATTTCATTCTTTAATATAAGAATACACACAGTTGTAATTCTAAACTAAAATTTGTTAAAGAAAAAATAAAGTTATTTTCATAATTTTTAATTTCATTTTCAAGATAGTCATAATCAAGCCTTTTAACATTATTTACTATGAAATGCTGGTCACTCTTTTAAGTAGATATCATTCTCAGCTCCTTACCTTCTCTCAAACCCTCCCATATCCAATCTATTGCAAGGCCTATTGATTTTACCTCTGTAACACCTCTCAAATTCAGCTCCTTTTCTTCTCTGACACTGTCAACACCCTGGTATAGACCCTCATCTCTTTATATCTGGCCTAGGGCAATAGTCTGCTGGTTGGTCTGCCTACCACAAGTCTCTTCCCATTCTAATAAATTCTCCAATTAGTTACCCAAGTAATTTTCCTAATGTGCAGTTCAGACCATGTCAGCATCCCACTCCTCTATTCAAAAAACTGCAATGGCTCCCTATCATCTCTAAGATTAAATACAAAATCCTACTTATGTTCAAAGCCCTTCGTAGTCTAGTTTTCCTCTCTCCACCTTCATACAGAGAGGAAGGGGAGAGAGATGAAAGAAAAAAGAAAGGGGAAAGAGAAAGGAGAGAGGGCAAAGAGAGAAAAGAGGAGAGAAAAAGAGAGAACCTCTTTATAGTCTGCCCTTAGAATAAAGGTATATTTGTTTCCCTAAATTCAACACCTGTAGTAACACAAGTTAATAAAAAAACTTTGGCAAGAAGCTCTGTAAAAAAAAAACCAAAACCAAATAATCATCCCCTACCCCCTTCCAAACTGGTTTAAAGATATGAGAAACTATCACTAAATATATTGTAGGGGTCATGCTAAAAAATGCCTGAAATAATATTCTGGAAAACATGAAAAGTCCAAGACTAGTGTCAGGACTGTGTTATTCTATTCTTATTGACACTGTCCAAAACGTATTTGGGTACTTGATCATTTTTTAAGTCACTTATGAGTTAATGAGTCCAAGAAAGAATGTATACTTTGGGGGCTTTCCTTTAACATAATGTGTGTGTGTGTGTGTGTGTGTGTAAGTGTGTATTTGTTTTTGTGGAGGAAGGCAAGGCAATTGGGGATAAGTGATTTGCCCAAGATCACACTGCTAGTAAGAATGTCAAGTGTCTGAGGCCAGATGTGAACTTAGGTCCTCCTGACTCCAGGGCCGGTGCTCTATTCACTGTGCCACCTAGCTGCCCCTCCTTTAACATAATTTAAACTCAATAATAAGAAAAAAGGGATGCATAATTTCTGTCCCACTTAGATAGCATTGTATATGATCCAATTATAATCTAGTCCAGTCAGACTAGATTATTAAAGAATAGACTTAGAGCCAGAAAGGATCTGAGGAGCCTAGAGAAGTATAATAACTTGCCCAAAGTCATAATCCAGATAGCAATCATCAGAGCCAAGAACTGAACCCAAGTTCTCTGAATGCAAATTCTATGCTCTTTACACTGTACCATGCTGTCTCTCATTTCATGCAACAACACATGCTTTACTACCTCCATGCCTTCACTCATACTGTTCTGTATTCTTGGAATAGTCTTAGTTTCACTTCTGTTTACTGAAAAAACTACCTATCTTTCAAAGCCTACTTCAAATGCCAGCTTCTCAATTAAACCTTTTTGATGTTTCTCTGCTAGAAATGATTTCTCCTCTAGAGGCTTCTACTGTATTCTGTAATGTACTTCTTGTAATAGTAAGCTTCTTTAGGGCAGGGATTGTATCATTTATATCTCCCTTTAGCACCTAGTACAATGCCTTTTAAGTCCTAAGTATTTAATAATACTTGTTGAATGAGTAAGTCAATCTTCCTGAATCTAACTAGTAACCACATTAACTAAATAATTTAATCAACAAGGAATTATTAGGTACCTACTAGGTGTAAGGTACAAAAATGAAAAGTTCCCTGCCCTAAAGAAGCTGACCCTCTATTGTACCAGCAATAATGAAATTCCATCAAAGCTTCAGCAGGCACCCTGTGATATATATAGAGATATATATGAGGTATATAGGTAAGGACAGGGAATGAGTAAGTCACTCATCATTCAAAGGAAAATTCAACATTAAATATGGTAGAACCCCTGAGATAGAGATATTTTTGGAGTTGGAACTGTGAGAGATCAACGTTCAGTTTTATAAAATTCTGAGTTTCAAATTTTTTTCTTCCTCCCTCCCTCCCCAAGACAACAAACAATCCGACCTGGGCTTACACGTACAATCATACTAAACATATTTCCACATTAGTCATGTTGTAAAAGAAGAAACAAAAGGGAAAAACCACAAGAAAGAAAAAAAACAAAAAAAGTGAAAATAGCAAGCTTTGATCTGCATTCAGACTCCACAGTTCTTTTCTCTAGACGTGGAAAGCATTTTCTATTATGAGTCTTTTGAGACCTGGCTGACACTCTAATTGAAACGACTCATGGAGAAGGTGATAATGCTGAAGGAAACTAGGGATTCTAAGAGCAGAGTCAGAAGAAAATGCATTCAAAACATGAACAGGAATACCCTGCACAAAGGCAAAGAAATGGGAGATGAAGTATGTAGCATGAAGAATAACAAGGACAGTTTAGTAGGACTGTAGAATTCATAGAAAGGGTAGCTGGAGCTAGTTTGTGAAGGGCTTTAAATGTCAAAGAGGAGTTTGTATTTCATCTCAGTAACCTCTGAAGTTCATTAAGTGGGGGAGTGTTCTGATTATAACTGTGCTTTAGGAAAATCATTTTGGCATCTGTGTGAAAAACATATGGATAGAAACTTATTTTGCTCTTCAAAATCCTCTTTGCTGTTTCACCTTCCCTTTATTATCAGCTTAACCAGAGGTGTCAAACACATGGAGTGCAGGCAGAGAATGTGCCTCAAATAAGGTTAAAATTGGGAAATATTTAACAAAATAAATAAAAAACACAATTAAACAAAGATGCTTATAATAAGTGATTTTCTAATTCAATATGTGGCCACAGAGATCTTCATGTATGGCTTAGTGGCTCCTGTTTGTGTTTCTATTTGACACTGAACTCAATTCAACTATGAGGAAGAACTACCAAGGCACTCCTGCCAATTCTGATAAGCAGGATGGTCTAGATTAACAATCCACAGTAGATCGTGCCAGCACTCATTATCAATAAGCGATAAAGTGGGGGTGGCTAGGTGGCATGGTGAATAGAGCACTGCCCCTGGATTCAGGAGGACCTGAGTTCAAATGCGGCTTCAGACACTTAACACAAAAACTAGCTGTGTGACCTTGGGCAAGTCACTTAACCCCAACTGTCCTCCAAAAAGCAAAACAAAACAAAACAAAACAAAACAGGTGGGGGGGATAAAGAGAGCAAGTGAAGTAGCTTTTCCACATTGTTCCTGCTAGTGCCCTTCCACCTTTCACATGGAAAGGTAGTTAAGTATATGGAAAAGACTCTACATTAACTGTCAACATCAAAGAG
The DNA here is from genome assembly GCF_028583685.1 of Petaurus breviceps papuanus. Lineage (NCBI taxonomy): Eukaryota > Metazoa > Chordata > Mammalia > Diprotodontia > Petauridae > Petaurus > Petaurus breviceps. The sequence continues at coordinate 8,521,845 of NW_027187398.1, forward strand.
ATTTTCCCTTCTACACAGCAATATTTTCTCTAAATAGAGAATTTCAGGGGTTATTATCTAATTTGTTTGTATCTGAAAATGTCCCTAAGTACCTTGCAGAATCTTCTGGTGAAGATTCTCACAGAAATAACTACATTTTATTCAGTTAAAAAGGTTGATTTTCAGAAAGCTTATAAAACCTCTTCTTTCTCTAAATGTGACAGTGTTTTGGCTCTCTGAAAGCAATCAAATCAACTGGATTGGACTGTACAACTTTAACACAGAGAACATCTGAAAATAATTTGAGAAAACAAAACCAAAAAATCCCCAGAAATTAATCAGTCCACAAAAGGGTTGTTGTACTAGTTTGTGAGCCCTCAAGCAGGTACATAGACAATAAAGTAATGATATAAGAATTCTTTACTAAAAACTTGAAAGTGTCTGCTCTTCCTGTTATGTGGAAAGGATTCTATTATTAGTAAAATTAAGGGTTTTTTTTTGTTTTTTGGAGAAGGGAAGGTAGGGAAATTGGGGTTAAGTGACTTGTCCAAGGTTACATAGCTAGTTTTTTGTATGTTAAGTGTCTGAGGCTGAATTTGAACTCAGGTCCTCCTGACTCCAGGGCTGGTGCTCTCTATTCACTGCACCACCTAGACGCCCCATAAAATTAAGTTTTAAACACAGTTTCAGAGGCAAGAAATTTGCTTTCTGACTGCAATTACATCTTTAAAACTAAGGTCTGGATAAAGACAATAGAGGGCATTTTGATCCCAGTTAGAGGTTTTACTTTATAGTATTCTACTCTATACTACCAAGTAGGAAAATTCCAGAAGTTAAGACAACTTCAAAAATACATGCCACCAAAGGATTCCCTTTCCTCTCTTCCCCCCTCCAAAAATAACTTGGTAAACTTCCATTTTCTATGTTTAGCAAAACCAAATCAAACCAGCTCTTTCTGACTCAAAGCAGATGAAGTCATAAATCAATGAAAAATTTTGATATTACATGGTGTGGAAAGGAGTAATGGTGAAATACTTTTCTTTATTTCACACTCCAAACAGCAACTGATAATAGCATCATTTCTGATATGAAAGGAACTGCTGCCCAACTACATAAATGTTATTAGATTGTAATCTAAGAACTTTGGGAAAGGAAATATGTTTAAACCTCTATATAGTGTCATGGAAGTACAATGGAAATTTAATACCTATATATGAAAGGATAGCAGTTCAATGTGGACATATGTAATTAATCACCAAGGATTTAAGATCTTACCATGTTCCAGGCAATAAGATTTCATAAGGAAATTAGGCAGTGAGGAGAATACTGATAAGTGCTATTAACTTACTCTGTAGTTTTATATACATCAGAATAGAGCCCTGCTTTCTGATATTTCTTCTTTGGGGGGCGAGGGGCTTTCTTTTCCCGTGGAATAAGAGAAGGCAGAGGCTGCAGGGTATTCTCAGGTTCAGGTGGTTTTGGTGGGGCCTCTGGAGGACTAGGAGAATCAATTGTCTCAGGAAAGCTGGGAATAAAACATAATTTAAACATAATCTTATAGTGAGAAACTATTTCCCATTAAAGTAACATATATTTTTAAAAATTACATCCATTTGCATTCAAATTCAATTATTACATTTTTTCTGTAGTTATAGTTTGGGTCAAAGTGTTCATATGATTGATATATAACTCCAACTCTAAGCCTTTTTGTATATCTTATCTCTTAGCAAACTTCTTATCTGTCTTTCCATCCAAGCGCATCTTAAATGCAAATTTTTTTTCCTAGAAAGACTTCCTTGACTAAGAAGAAGAAACAAGGCATGAAAAAGAGAATTATCTTTTTTTTTTACAACCCTTTAAAACATCATAGCTTTTGGGGGCAGAGCCCTTTCTTTGGTGAGCGCTATATAGTTTAGTATGACTAATGCAACTTTCATGGATCATACATATTAATTAGTTTGAGGGGGGAAAAAAGTGATAATCCTTCTTTGGTTACAAATAGGTATCTAAGGACACTGAATTACTACCCACCATTCCTAATCAACATTTCTTGGGTCATATTTTTTTGGTTGATCGTGAAATTTCTGCTAGTTTTGAAACTTTTTAATATTATTTTCTAGATATGGACTATTATGGAGTACAACTGGACATTTGTTGAATGGCCTGTGACGTAACCTTCACTTCTGGAGGAGGGAAGAAAGGAGTAGTAATGGTGTAACAATTGTTATTAAAGCAATTTACCCAGTTTGTTTTGTGGATATAATACCACCTGGTTCTGCTATTCTCGAATAACCAATGGTATGAGATAATAACAATTTATCAGGTAGCAAAGAGCAGTAGCGATCAGTAACACAAAAGCTACATAGGGTCATTTTTTGGTGAATTGTCTCACTGCTTGATGAAACCTAAGTTGCAACAAAATAAAGTTCTACTATTTTTCATTACAGGCTTAAACACTGGGATAATTATTAATTTATCTTTCCTTGGTTCCTAGTTTATAAAAGAGTATTAACATAAACTTAGCACTCAGGGCTTTTGTGAATAATAATTAATAAATGAAAATAAAGCAGCATGCCAATACAAAGAACAATTTCAATGACTATGATAATGATAACAGCAATTAAGGAAGGAACTGCTACCAATAGGATAGCTATAAAAGAAATATATTTTTGTATAAGTCACATTTCTAACCCCAGGGTTTGCTTATGCTCTATGAAAAGGGACTAACAAATGAATGATTCATGAAAGAGGCAGATGTTACTTTGGGGCAGGTGAGGTTAATCTTTGAAGTTGATAAATGGTGTTTCTGGGAGTAACTCTGACATTTTCTCAATAATGGTATGAAGAAAAATGATGGATATAAGTAAATAGATAGCTAAGGACTAAAACCAAATTCAGTGACATTTTGGAAGATGATCCAAAAGTGCATCTAACTAGTAATTCAATGTGATGTGGAAAATCAGTCCATGATTGCAGAAAAAGAAAGGTTTTCTGAAAATTGGGAGAGAAAATGGGCACTTAACACTATGGGAGAGCAGTAAGACTGATAGCAACATGTAGCAAGACAACTGTATTCAATGCCTATTCTTAAGACAATTCAGGCAAAGAAGAATTCTGGGACAATTTAAAAAACTAAAACCCAGTGGCTTTCAGATCTGTTTTGAACTGTTCTGTTTAAAACTAAACATATTAGACATGGAAATAATTCTATTTCCTCCAAAACTGCACCCCACCTGTCAACTCCCTTATCTCCATTAATGACATTAATTAGCTACCCTAATTGCAAACTTTCTAGTCTCTAAAATATCTCATATAGTACTTCATAGGTAGCAGATGATAAATTTTTGCTGAAGTCATTATCTGTATCAACTACAACCTGAGAAGAATTACCCTTTACAATATATCTGGCAAGTGGTTATCCAGCATTTATCTAAAAATTTTCAATGAGGAAGAACTTCTAGTGGTAACACATTAAACTTTTGTATAGTTGTGACTGTTAGGAAGTTTTTCCTTTCATCAAGCAGAGTACTTTTACAACTTCTACTCACTAGTTCTAGTTCTGCAGGAGTAAGCAGAATGTGTCTATTCCCTCCTCTGACAGCTTATGAAATACTTCAACAAGGCTACCACAAGTCCTTGCCAAATTATTTCTTCTCTAGGCTAAACAATCCCAGTTCCTGCAAAGTGATTCTTTTTTAAAAAATTTATTTATTGCTTTTTTTTTGGGGGGGGAAGGCTGGGAAATTGGGGTTTAGTGACTTGACCAAGGTCACATGGCTAGTAAGTGTTAAGTGTCTGATGCCAGATTTGAACTCAGTTCCTCCTGACTCCAGGTCCAGTGCTCTATTCACTGCACCACTTAGCCACTCCCAAAGTGATTCTTTTGAGGGATGATCTTTAGGCTGTTAACTATCCTGTTCTCCTTTGAATGTTCTCCAGGTTATCAATGCCCTTCCTAAAATGTGATGCCCAAAATGAACAGTACTTGAAATGAGCTCTGGTCAGGGCAGAGGGCAACAAAGGTTATCACTTCCCTAGTCCTAAAACAATACCAAAAACCTCTCAATGAAGTGTATGACTGAATTCGCTTTTTGGGCTGTCATTACACTGCTGACTCCAACTGGAACTGCAGTCCACTAAAACCCCTGGATCTTTTTCCAACGAACAGCTGTCTAGTCACATTTTCCTCATCTTATAATTCAGGCCTTCATTATTTAACGCCTCTTGAATTCTAGGCTCTCCTTCCCTTTCTAATTTATACCATGATGGCTGCCAGACATTTTCCTTAAATACTTCTTTTATGTCATTTTTCTAGTAGAGAACTTACAATGGCTCCCTATTGCATCAAGTCTAAATTCCTTCACCTGACGTATATGACTATAATCTTATCCTCAAGCTATATATCCAACTTATTTCCTGCTTATCTCCAACAAGAACCTTACTACCTATGTGATCTTGGACAAATCACAAAAACTCTTTGAGCCTCAGTTTCTTCACCTGTAAAATGAAGAGGTTAAACCAGACAGGCTCTGAGGTCTCTTTCAGCTCTTGATTCCTGCTTTCCTCCTCAGTATAAGATTTTATGTCTGCATAAAACAAATGGAATGGTAACTGTGACTTCACTCAAAATGTTCTTTCTTGCTGGGAATACTTTCATAAAATCTAGGGGTTAGAAGAGACTTTAGAGATCATTTAGACCACCTATAGCTGAAAGAGAATTCCCTCTACAAGTCTTTAAGACCTCTGGTGAGGGGGAAAATCACTCATTAATGAGGTAGCTGATTCTATTTTAGGATAGTGCTTAAGTTTTATCTTAAATGAAGATGAAATCTAGCATAATGAAATGTCCATACACTGCTTCAAGTTTTGTCCTTTGGGTACAAGCAAAACAAGTCCAATGTATCTTCCATATGAAAGTCTCTCAAACATTTGAAAGTGGTTATCATGATATTACTACTGTCTTCTCACTGGGTTGAGTACAGAGTCCTTTCAATCAAGTCAATGTCATATCTGCTTCTCAAACTCAGTATGTTCAAAAGGCACCTCATCTTTTCTCCATAAAACTCCTTCTCTTCCAAAGTTGCTTACTTTTGCTGCAGGCACTAACATCTTCCTAATTACCTACTACAAACATCACAAAATTATACTTCACTCTTACTTCCACTCACTGCCCACATCAAGTCAACTGCCAAATATTGTCATCTCTTAGATACATTCCCCATCTATTCATTCACATCATCACCATTTCAGTTCAATCCCTCTTCATATTTTGCCTCAAGTACTGCAATAATCACTTTAATCATATTCCTGCCTCCAATCTCTGGGGAAGGGAGAGAGATGCAATCAGTGAAGGAATAGCTAAATTATTACAGATGACAGAAAGACCTCTTATTTTCTTCTATAACCTTCAGCAAAATGTCCTTTATCTGAACGTATACCTTCCTAATGAGGTACTAGTTGGTATATTTGAAAAATAGTTTGGATAATCCTTTTTATTCATCATCTTTCAGTGGAAATCCCTCACCAACTGAAAATATAAAATTTTAGAATCTGTGGCACACTTTAGAGTACACAAGCCTGAGATTCATTCTAGATATACTCACTTTTGGACTGCAAAAGCATCTAGAAGTCCCTAAAGGAGGATACAGCTTAACCCTAGTGCAGAAATTAAATTAATTTGCTTTACTTTTCCCTAGACTTCCTTTTTCTACTCTCCTTTAAGCACTACCAATCAAGGTTCACCTCCCAAAGATGGTGCATTTGTCTAAATAATGTATTATATTTTTATTTTGGAGAGTGAGAGGTGGCAGGAAGAGATGAGAAGGAAAAAGGGAATGAGTGGATTTTATGGCATTAGTGACTATATAGTTCATAGATCCTGAGACCCAAGAGCATGGCAAGAGGTATTAATTAACCTAGTAAGTAAATAAATATATCACACTGGGCTTTTAAAAGCTGAACAGCAATACAATTCTACTTAAAACAAGATATAAGTACAGTGAAGGGGGAAAAAAGCAATGTGGCATAATGGAAAGAGTGCTGGAGAGGGAGTCAGAAGACCTGGATTCTAGTCCCAAATCTGCTACTAATTAAGCCATATGACTTCAAATACATCATTTCCTTTCTCTGGTCTTTAGTGGCCTGATCCATAAAGGGATAGTTGGACCAAATGTTCTTTAAAGTCTCTTTAGACTTAAAATTTTATGATTCTATAAAAAGTTAACATAGAGAAATATCAATAATGAAATATATAATATAGAAAAATAACTTACATAGCTCAAAATAAAGCTGAGGGTCAAGAAATTATCTGGATAACTTTACTTTGCAGATAAATTAAGTAGAGGTTTCTCCTCTTCAAAACAAACAGGTTACCTTTTATTATTCTCCTGTTCTTCCTCTGGAAGTATCTTCTGTCTTTTCCTTGCCTCTTCTCCCAGAAGCCAACTTTTCCTTTTCCATCCTTTCCTAAGTTCTGGGTTCAGGTTCACACTCTGAACAACAGCCTCAATGACATCTGTAACTGTATCAGGACCAAGATGCAGTGCTCCACCTTCCTCCCCTTCATCTAATTCTGGGCTGGCAAACTGGGCACCCTGGAATGCCTGCATTGACATTACAGCTTGGAGGGGATATTTCCGAGGTCGGCCTGGTCTGCGCTTCACAAAATTATTACCTGTCCTTGCCTGTCTTTGCAGCTTTTTGGCTTTTAAGATTTTATTGACATGGTCCAGGTTTTTCTTGGTGGCCAAGATTTTGTTATAATTGCACATTTTCCGGGCTTGGCGTTGCATGGCTTCTACTACACTCCTCTTGAGATGATGCGGGGAACAGCTGCTTGGCAACCTCTCAGAGAGGAGTGAGATGGTGGTGTTACTGCAGGAGTCACTAGGTGCTGTAGATACCAGCAGGCTGTCTGATTTCCCCAGACCTCGTTCCCTACTGTGAGTATGGCCTGGGCTTGACGAAGGTGGGATGGAGACTGTGGCAATGACAGCATCAATATTTTTCTCTAAGGTCCCTTGGCTTTCATGTTGTGCCATTCGCTGTAGCAGACTATCCACAGAGTCATCCACAGATGTTCCTAATCTTGTACCTCGGGTAGGGATTCCAATCACTGAAAGAGATAAGGAATCACACACAGGCAAAAACAAAACTCAGCCAATTATTTTAAAATGGTATCGTGTGAAAAAGACATAACAGTTGTTTTATTCCTTAATAATGAAGTTAAATATAATTAATCCCATTTATTTGCCTATCAGAAACTGTCAACTTCCCCTAAATCAGATAAATGTTCAGGGTTAACAATATAAACAAAATGACTACTTTCAATTTCTCTATAAAGACCACATTGATATGTGAATTCAAAAAAAAAATCTAATTCTTATTCAGTAGAGTAAGAAAGAAGCACTTTCCAGTTTACTGATACAGATACTCAGGTGCAGAGGCAAAATGACTCTACCATTATCACACATGAAATAAAAGGCAGAAAATGAATCAGAACTCAAGACTCTTAAAAGACAACCCAGAATTCTGTCTATCAGAATTGATCGGAGGTAAAGTAAAATTAGGAATGAATGAAGAGGAAGACAAGAGAAATTATGAAATTTCTTTTCCTAGATAATTAAGATTAGGATAAATAACCATCTTTCTAGTCTCATTTAGATGTAGTACATATTTGAATTAGGAAGAAAACCTTAGTGACTGGTTGTAATGGGAATGCAAATTTGGAAGATCTTCCCTGCCCCCTAGGCTAAAGTGCACCTGAAGCCTGGGGTGGGAGGCTTGTTTTTCAGTAGATACTTTTTGATTGGCCAGTGAGTCAATAAGGTTGTTACAGTCTCTGAGCCAGGAGAAGGCTATATAAGCCCTGATGAGAGGCTTTGTTTTGGGGGCTCACTTTGAGAAGTGTTCTGTGATTTGATGTAGATTCTGGGAAGCCGTTGTCCAGGGCGGTGCCCTCCCCCCCCCCCCTTTGAAAAACCCAGATGGTGATTGGGTATGGATGTAATGGCTGGACAGTTTGGAAAACTGTCTACTTGATCTGTTTCTGTCTTGATAATTCTGCCTGTATACTTTGAAGTTCAGGGTGCTGACCTTTTTCCCCTGAACAAGGTAAACGATATATGTCTGACTGATTAAAGTAAGCTTGTTAACCCATTTTGAGTTGCTTTCCTTTAACAAAGCAGATCCAAGAACCTGTGGTAGCAGCAAACCCTGAGGTTTGCTTGAGGTTTACACTTGTGGAAGGTCCAGTTGGTTCAATGACTAAATTGTCTAATGATCTTTTCTTTTCAGGGATCATTCAACTATTTTCAAACTAATTACTTTAGGTCTGACCCTACCCTTTGTATAACTACTATGCCAGAGCTCTCGTAAAAGATTTTTAAAGCAGATTTTTCCTAAGATGTCCAGTGGGATGATGGGGACCAAATTTAAACTCACTCCTTTTTGAATTAAAAGGTCACTGCTGTACCTTTTTTTATCTGTATAGATCAAATACATAAGTCAGTACACACACACACACACACACACACACACACACTCCCACTTTAACCCTTTGTGATCTGACTTCAATCCTAAACACTACTTAAATTATTCCCTTCTTTTACCAATCTCTTTGCTAAATTCCACAGTCCCTTTTAAATTTGCATATTTTTTGAATTCTCAAGCGTATATACCTTCTCAAGTGTATATACATCTCAAATAGGATACCAAAGATTAGCCTCCTCTTTCCCTGGTTTCTGAGATGATGTGCTCTTACTCTTCATCTAACTTTTCAACTATTTGGCTATTCTTTCACTGACTGTTAACATGCTCCATTGTCCAGAGACATAGTGAAATTTCTTTCTTTCTCTATTATCTTGCTTTCCCTGAAAAAATTAAAAGAATAAGTAAAAACATAGAAATTGGTATTTCCCAAATCTTCATGTTTAGAACCGAGCTTCTTTCTTCTCAAGATCTGTAATAGCATGTTGAAAAGGAACTTAATTCTCCCCAGTTCTTTCCCCAATATTATTATCCCTTTCTACCACTCTGTAGGTCTGAACCATTATTTCCTACTCTTCTAGAACTGCATGTAACCTTGGAGTTTATTTTTCACTTCCTTTTCCATTGCCCTCCACATGCAATCAGGTACTAGATCCTATTGATTCTTCCTCTGTAATCTCATGCATTAGCCCTTCTCCATGTCCACAGTTACTAACCCTAATCTGGGCTAATCTGGGCTTTGATAATTTTTCATCTATATTAATAGTCTCTTAACTAGTCTCCTCCCCTTAGTCTCTTCCTACTGAAATCAAATCCCAAACTTGCCAGAATAAGCTTCCTCAAATAACATTTTTAAAAATCACATCATCGTCTGTTCAAGATATAACAGTGGTCTAGCACATCAAGGTTAAAATCTGAGGCCCTCCATCAAGTGTTCCCCAAACCCCTCCAAATTAATAAAAAAAAAAAAAGCTAGCATTTATATGGTACTTTAAGGTTTGCATAGAGCTTGACAATTTATCTCATTTGATCTTCACAACCTGTGAGGCAGTTACAATTATAATCCCCATTTTACAGATAGAGGTTAAGTGATGTGCCTAATGTCACATAGTAGGTGTGTGAGGGAGCATTTGAACTCAGGTCTTTCTGACTCCAACTCCAATATGCTATCCAACTAAACTGCCCAATTATCTAGTTGTCCTCCACTTACTACTACCTGCACTTAGGATGTCTATTGCTTCTATCAAAACTCAATTTGAAAGTTTACATTCTCTGGGAAACAGTTTCTGACAAATCATTTCTTTACCTCATAGACTATTTAGTATTTAAATTTTCAATTTATATTATACTATTTTGCCTCAATTGACATTTTTATCTATTGAAAACATCATTTCAACTCAACTGTAATTTCTTCAATGGTACAGACTGTAAATTCTATTTGCAATCCCTTACCATAAGGCCTTGGCGCTCAGGAGCCCAGCCATTACTTTTTAATTAGCTAACATGAGGACTTTATTCTAAATTAGAATAACTACATTTGCCAACCATGTGAGCAGAGATTCCATGAAATTTCACTGTGGAGATGCAGACTTCTGGCAATGACAAGTTGACATGAATTTGGGCACCAACTTTAGACTCTCTTGGGTCAAATTAAATCGTTCAGAGATTAAAAAATGAGCATACACTAAGAGATATTCCTAAAACCTACAAATGCAAGCAAGTGACTTCTGACACAGTAATCAACTTTAATGAAGAATTCAGAATTTCTATTTATTCTCTTATCCTATTAGCAAATACTGAAGACTTGACAACCTAAAGGCCTTTGAAAAAAATTAGTATCTTAACAAATAAGTGGCCCTTATTTGATTTGTTAGACTCATTTACTCTTTAACAATAGGAAAATTAGCAGAACCTTTTTTGATGTCCAATGTAATCTGAAGGACAAATAACTGATCGTGAACCATATCCCAGTCCTCAAGGTATATCCAAAGGAAATGGAATATCTTTGGGATTTGCCATCTGTTTAGTAAACTGAGATATGTAAACAGCTGTACTACCCCATAGTAATTTAGCTCTGTTAACATATTTTTTTTTTGTACAAAATGTGTCTGATAGATTGCCCTTGAACTTGTGTCCTAGTTTTGAAACAGATCCAAAAGGATAATATACTAGTATACAATTACACTGACAGCTGCAGTCATTGTCTTGCATACCAAGAGCCTGCAGTAACAAAGCAGTTTTTTTTTGACAGAGTATTTTGATAACATAGTCCATCCACAAAGGCAACAGTGGCCAAACTGCTAAGAGCTCCCCACTTGGTATTTATAGATCTATCTGAATTGTTTTCCCAAAAGCATTTATTGTTTTTATAAGATTTCCAGCCTCCTTAATAACAGATAATCAAAGTTATTTCCTCTAGATCTTTAAATAAACATGAGAATATTAAGAAAGCAGTTTAACTGTTGAAGAGAAGTCTTGACTAGCAATGAAAAGAATAGGTTTTCAATTACACTATATTCATTGCAATCAATTTTCTTGATGTCTTAATTTTTTATCTATAAAATGGGAGTTAGGATCTTTGCTATCTAACACAAAGGGAGGTCCTAAGTATAAATGAGATATATGAAAGCATTTTAATATGAGCTCCTTCAAGGAAGGGCTTTAAGAAAACCCTGGCATAATAATAACAATAGTTAATATTTATATAGTTTTAAGTGGCTTGCAAAGCTTTAAGCATATTCTCATTTAATCCTTACAACCCTGTGAAATAGATGTTGCTATTACTTTTATTTTCATAAATGAGGAAACTATGGTAGACATAGGAATCAGCCTAGGATCACACAGTTAGTAAGTTTCTGAGAGATGATTTTAACTCAGGTCTTCCTGACTCCAAGTCCAGCACTTTATCCACTACACCATTTAGGTTCCTATAATAATCGATGTGAAACTACATTATCTAGCTGCCAGTAATAACCACAGTGGAGAGAGAATGTCTATGTAAGGATGAAAATTTCTTTTCCCTTCCAATATTCATTCAGTAAAGCACCTCTGCTGAGATTAGAAATGAGAATATTTAGTATAGCATACCAACTGAGATTAGAGATTAAGGTATAGGTACCAAGTAAAAAGCAGATAAATCAATGACTCAATTCCATTTCTGACAAATAGTTTTGCTGATTACTCCCAAGATGATATACAACCATGTCCCCAATTCAAGCAGTTTACTGCCTTTCTACGTACTGAACAACATGCAGCTTTATCAGTAAGCCAATGCTCCTGCAGATTATCATCAAATTACAACCAAAATACATCAACACCCAGCATCAGACAGATGAAAATAAGAATGCTCAACCAGCATTTCAAAAGTGTTAAAAATATTAACAGAGGATGAGATAACTGAAACTTGGAATTTTGGCCAATTTTACCTCCAGCAGCTACTTGTAAATAGTCTTGTGATAAAGAGCTTTGTGGATTTTTATTTTTTGATGCACTGCAGTGACAGATGTTTTATCCTAATGGATCTCTCTCCTAACAACACCTCACCTGTCTTGTGGAATGCCTTGAAGAATAACTCTTCCAGGTATCCACCAAAGGATTTGTTTAGTTTTGCTGAGGTTAAAAGACATCCCAAAGTACTGTAAAAGCAAATTTCTATGGAACACGGAAGATGCACAGAACCAGAGCTTGTCTATGCTTCTGGCATGTTGTACTCATGAAGTTTCAGATGTAATAGGAATATAAATTGATGATCTGATGCATATATTAATTATTATTTACCACAGCACAAAGGCAAAAGTTAGGGGTAACTGATTACAAAGCAGAGAGGGATGTGTGTGAATGAGGAGAGCAGATGTTCATGAACCCATATGGGGCTGAAATAGGAACTGTTAAGAGGTGCACAGAAAAAAAGAAACAAGAAAAAAGTCAGATCAAGGGAGCAATAAGTGACCAGCTCTAAGAGAGACATAACCAGAAATAAAAAGGGAAACAGACATATTGTGGCAAAGACTCTGACTGGATATCAAGATACATTTTTTCAAGGGTTGTAGCTGTTCACAAACTCTTGAAGATTTTTATGAATGCCCATGAAAATATTTCTGCATTTGCAAGATTCCTAGGTACTTATATCCTGAATAAAGAATTTGGGAGATAACTGTAGTTATGGGGCTGTTATCACAATGAAATCACAATTACCTTAAAAAAATCCACCACATTACAACTAGTCACTTCTTGTAACATGTTAAACCAAAAAAAAAAAATCCTAATTTTTAGTAACAATCCAACTTTTTCATATAATTCTATCACTTTTTGCAATAGTTTTTATATATTGCTTAATAATCTATAGCATTGAGCACTCTTTCATCTATTCTAAATCTCTCTTGCTACCGTCTGAAACTAATTTTCCTCTTTAATCCCCAGTAGAAGGAGTAAACAGTGGTATAACATCCTTTTCTGAAAAACTGCATTCTGCTTAAAAGTAAATTTTAAGCCTCTTTGCAGATGACTCCTTTTCCTTTTTGATCACGGGCTACATTTTTTAAAACCTCCACTTTAGCTGTTTGCCTACTTTCTAATCTATTTATGTTGGATGCTCTTCTCTGGACTCAATCCAAATCTCCATACTCTTTTAAAGTCATAGTATTCCTAATTATATGCAATCTAGAATAGAAGGAAGGCATTATTTTCTGGTTTCTACACACATTTCCAAACTCTTGCATTATGCTTGTCTTTTCATCACACAGATTATATCTGTCATTCACTCAAGTTAGGCATTAATAGAAATGAATAAATGATGTCAATACCACTGATATAAGAAGCCACCATAAAAGTATGAGAAAATAAGTATTACTTGCCTGTTGAAGAAGTGCTCTCTGATGAAGACCTCTTTCGGGTAGGGCTGCAGTTTGTGCTCTCTGATGGCCTTTGGGAGGGCTTGTCTAGGGCTGGCTGGGAGCCTATATAACAGAAGAGAAAGATCACAAGAGAGTTTATATTTACTTAAATATAAAAGACAATGGCAATACATCTTGCATAATAATAATTTAGAATAGTTAACACTCTTTAGTTGTTACTATTTCCATTCATTTTAAAAGCACTACTTACTTATAAGCAGTCATAAATATAGAAGGTAAAGAATAATAGCACCAAATTTTACCAGCAGAATATCAGTTACTGTGAGTAGCAAATCTTTATGGGCAACTGCCTTAAGTCAATAGAGGGAAATATTTTCAGAGAAATAGAATGTATAGAACTATGGTGGTTTAGCTTCTTAGAATTACTATTCTAAAATGGATAAACAAATGAAAACAGCTTAATTTCTAAGATGACCAGTGGTAATCTCAAAGATGTTAGCTCCTCCAATGGTTCATGTTAACCCTATGAAGAAAAAACTTAAAATTAAAATGGATATGGAATAATGTGATGTGGAAGAAGCAGGTTCAAATTTAATATACTTTACTTAAGTAAATACCAGGAACTACTAAGTTCTTACTTCATTCAATAGGATCCTATACTCATGAACATTTTCACCTTCTGCATTTTTTCAGCCTTTTATAAATCATATTCTGGAAGCATTTTGCAGCTAACTAGGCATAAGTTACTAGAACTTATATGATTATCATAATATAGTCTATGCCTTAGTTCTGAGGCACGTAGAGATTAAGTGACTTGTCCAGGGTTGAACAGTCAATAAGTACTGGAGAGGAATCTAAACACGGGTGCTTCTGCCCTGTAGTCCACTACTCTCGCCACTATGCCATGCTGCCTCTATATCATGTCAATAGTTTTTAAATGAATCTCTCTTTAAAAAGTATACTCAGACATTACATAGGCTTAAAAACAGAAAAGATTCGGGAGACAAAGATTCCATCAAACAAAAGGGATTTCAGCACTGCTATACTCAAATCATAGCAGTGATCTAATCTAAACCAAACCAAACCAAACCAGAAAAGCGCCACTAGAATATATCCAACAAGTGGTTAGTCTCTTCCTGAAGAACTCGAATGTGGGGCAACTCATGATTTCTGATGCAGCTCCTCCCACTTTTTTAACAATTCTAATTGTTAGGAAATTTTTCAAGACATCAAGTCTAAATGTTATCTGTCTGCTTTTCTACCTAAATGCCCCATAACAGATAATCTGTTTCTCATTTAAGAGAAAAGTATGTTTTTCAGGAACATTCATTCTCCTGGGGAAAAAAAAATTCAGATTTTTTTTTTCTGTAATCTAAAAAATTCAGCTGGGAAATCAAGGTGAATATATCTTAAGTCATCATATACTTTATTATATCTACTTAATAATAACTTACAAACTAGCAGCACTCTGAAAAATTTCACATTTACTTTAACAATCAGAATAAAACAGTATACTTCCTATAATATAACCCACTCTAAACTTAAAAAACAATCAAACAAACAAACTAACAAGGAAAACAAACTGTGAGCCACTGAAACTGTCAAGTGTAATCTCAACTAGTTACTGCCTCAAGAATTCCTTAAACAACAACTTGGGGAGAAAGAAGTAAACAGATAAAAACAATTCTATTTCCAGTGTTTTCAAACCAGAAAATATACTCTTAGTAGGCTAAGGTGGAAGTGGAGGTGGGGAGGGGGTAGCATTATTCAGGTAGGACAGGAGGCTTAATGTTTTCCTAAGAGGTATGTTTTTGGGGGGATAGGGGAAACAGAAGGGAATGGAAGAGAGAGGAAGGGGAAGAAGCATTTATTAGGCACTTGTGCCAGGCATTGTGCTACATACTTTACAAATATTAACTCATTTGACCCTCACAACAACCCTGTGAGGTAGGTACTATTATGTCCATTTAAAGTTGAAGAAAATGAGGCAGACAGGGGTTAAGTGACTTAACAAGATTCCCAGAGCTAGTGTCTGAGACTGGATTTAAACTCAGGTCTTCCAGGACTTCCTCAAGTCCAGCTTTCTGTCTACTGTGCCACCTATCTGCCTCAGATTTGGGAAACTGATGTTATTCTTACAAAAACATAGTGGTATTAGTGGATCAATTCAAGGACCAAAACTGTCTTCTGTTCAATCCTATATATACTACAATAACACAAAGGGGACATTCTAAAAAGCTGAAACAAATATACCTGGAACGTTTTTATTATCAGATAAGAATATTTTTGTTCAGTATTTTATTTTTTCCCAATCACAAGTAAAAACAATTTTTTAACATTCGTTTTTAAAACTTAAGAGTTCCAAATTCTCTTCCTTCCTCCCTCCTCATCCCCCTCATTGAGAAGGCAAACAGTTTGATATAGATTATACATGTGCAATCATGCAAACATATTTCCATATTAGTCATGTTGTGGAAGAAAACACAGACCAAAAAAAAAACGCTCAAGGAAAATAAAGAATGTTGAAAAAGTATACTTCAATCTGTATTCAGACACCACCAGTTCTTTCTCTGAGGATTTATAGCATTTTTCATCAGATGAGATTTTTGCTGAAGAACTAAGTATGATGATGCTTACAAGACAACTACCTGAGATTATAGTTATTCTCCACTTATCCATCTTAATTAATGAAAACCTAGAAGTTAAGCTAGAATTCTATGTGTTTATGAAAAAAAAAATTATTTATGGGACAGATACATGTATGCAAGGCCAGTCCATACACATAAACAAAACAGAAGATAACAATAAAAACTCTTGAGATAATTACAAAAGACAGAAATGAATGACCCAGGGAAGACCGGTTTAAAGAAAATTTCATTTAAGACTTTCCTTATAACCAGTCAACCAACAAAAACTTGTTGCATGTCTATTATTTACCAAATACTGTGCTGTTTTAAAAAACATGGTCCTTGTCCTCAAGAAACTTCCTTAGGTCTTACAGCTATTACATTTCAGGTGGCATTAGTGCCACTCACTCTTGAGTTTCATCTTCAGTTCCTTGACCACCTGGTAACCATTCCCCAAATTCCTACAAATACTTTAGGCATCTTCAAGATAGTCTCAATGAAGGCTTTACCGTATCTTTGATCATAAGGAAATCCTGAAACTCATTCTGCCTCACCTCACTCACCTCAGAGTAAAGAAAATATATACTATAGTCCAGGGGTGGGAAACCGATAGCCTTGAGGCAACATGTGTCCTTCTAGGTCCTTGGATATGGCTTTTTGACTGAGTCCAAGTTTTACAGAACAAATTCTTTTATTAAGGGGATTTGTTCTGTGAAGCTTAGATTCAGTCAAAGGGCCACACTTGAGGCTATAGAAGATCTACATGTGGCCTAGAGGCCACAGGTTCCCCACCCCTGATATAGTCTCTTTGTTTAAAGTTCCTTTTTGGGTGGTATCTGAAGCTTCGGAATAGGCAGTGGGAGTTAGAAAGGGGGAGGGGACAGGGAAGAAGGAAAATACAGATTCTAGGAGGCTGTTATTGGCTGCATTATACAGCAGCTCCCAAAAATTGAAACAATTGAGAAAGACATGACTTAGCTAAGTTGGTTTCTGAACCATTTGTCATTTCCTGAAAGCAACTGAAGCTAGTAGCCTACTCTTGGTGCTTAATAAGAGACTGGGGATTTTTTTTTTTTTATCTGGGGTCTCTTTTTCTTCTTTTAAAAGGTTTGTTCCAATCTCACAAATCTGGACACTGGTGAACAATACTTACAACATTCTGTATTTAAGAAAAAGAAAGCTGTGCCTCTCAATCACAGATCTCTAGGCCTTGACAAACCCTAATTCTGAGTTCTTATTACAGTTCTAAAAAGATAAGGGTGCTTCATAAATATTATTTGATGATGAAAACCAAACAAAGAGATACTTCTCTAAGCTTAAAACTAGAAAGTGAAGCTATGATTAATGTACAACTGGAAGGAAACACAATAAACAAGCTGTTTAAGAACAAAGTACTTTAATGCATTTTTACCCTAGTTGGCAAATACTAAAAAATAATGGAATCTGGGAGACTGGACAAGTTCGATTAAATCTGCAAACCTAATCCTTTTAACACTGCCAAAAGCACAGTAACTGTTTTTCAAGTTTCATCATGGAAGTAGGTGACCAAAGATGGATAAATGTGGGAGATATTTCTAGACAGGACAAGGTTTGTCCATTCCAATATTGGTCAAAATAAAATTCTATGTTTGTACTTCAGAAGGAAACATAGGGATTCTATAGAGACTGAGATTTATATTGAATATATATCTTATTGGAAATACTATGATCAATGTCAAGTTTAGACCTTTTCAGATTGCTTTGGAACACAGCAAGGCTGGCTTTATGCATTTACTACTAAGTTTAATTCCTAGGGAAAAATCAACAACTGCTTATCCTATCACCAACTTAAATGAATTAAGTGTCTGTGAGATAAAGTTCAAGGTTGGGTAGAGATTCATTGATAAAACAAACCAGGCAACGGGTCTCTAAGGATTGAGATGCCAACTTGAAAAGTCAACTTATTTGTCGCCTCATAAGTATCAATTTCATTTCCTAAATTCAAAAATGAATAAAAAGAATACAAAATATTACAAGGTAGGTACCTGCAGTGTTAGGCTCTTCCTCATCACCTGAAAGGCCAGGAAGTTCTCATTGGGAATCTTCCAACGCTGCATCTTTGCCACAGGTTCTCCATAATGAGGGTTATATCCTGAGTTAGAGCAATAAGGTCAGATATGCCCAGGACCTGGGACACCAGGAAAATTTTTGGCCTTCTTTCTCTTCAGCTCCTTAGCAAAAAGTCATGTAGATTTCTATGTCAAAAGGTAAAGCTGTGCTCTTTGATAGGCTCTTCTGGTGTCTTGTTTCCTCAAGAAAGTAGATGCTTTGCTGCTTGCTATCTTGATCTCTAATAAGGGGATGTGCTAACAAATGTTGATCCATATCTGCCTGGACAGATGCATAAGCTGGAGATTCTGTTCTGAGTAAATACCATCCACTGCTCAAAAGGCAAGGAAAATTGTATCTCCCAATCCAAAAACAGTACAGCTGGAAAATCCAAACATTCCCTTCAAAAATATTTAGAGGGCATAGGTACAATTCAAAATCAGAACGGTCCTTGATTATCTACTTATTTTAATGTGATAAAAGGATAGGATTACGGCCTGTCCTCAGATATCAATGTTAGGACACGTGAGGATTCTCCAATTAATAATAATGTAAACACGGGCTCAGACACTTAGCAACCACCCAGAAACACCTGGCCGTGTAACCTTGAGCAAGTTACTTAACCCCAATTGCTTAGGGGCTGCCAGGTGGCTCAGCGAGTAGGAGCACCGGCTCCAGTGTTGGGACGACCTGGAGATCGAATCCCGGGCTCAGACACTCAGCAACCACACCCAGAAATAACTGGCAGTGTAACCTTGACCAAGTTACTTAACCCTGATTGCTCAATTAAAAAAATAATAATAATGTAAACATACCAGAAACAGACTCATTCTGGGTTCCTGAGACAGACTGAATTCTACTCAGTTACAAAATACAGGTTGCAATAGTACAATACTGTACCCAAGTAAAATGGGGTTTTGTCAAAAAATGGTAGGATTAGAATTTTACTCAGATAAAACAGTCAGAAGTCATCAGTAAAAGGAAAGCTGTCAAATAGTAGTGAAGGATTCTACAAATAACTGAAACAATGGTGGAAAGTAAAGGAACCTAGGTAGTAGATTTAATTCAAGTTAGACAAAGAAAGTAGGCCCTTTTTATTAAAACCATAAGCTGAAATATGCCAAAACAGGGGGAAATGGTTGGAAATATTTATCTTAAATATAGGTAGAAACCAAAAAATAAGTCTTGAAGATGACTTATTTGGCACAAGAAATCCTTACTGACATCTATACACTAGGAACCTGTAACAGCATCTGTGTCCAGATAATATAACCGAAAGAACAACATTATTACTAGTAGAAATGAAGAGAATTCCCTACCGATAACTGTTCAACATTATAATAGAGGTTATCACAAAGAAAAAAATATGAATAAAAACCCAACCTAATCACACTATCCTGAGGAATCTGGGGGAAAATTAGTTAATTTTTCTTGGGCCATATACTCGACAGAAAATAACTGTTGGATGGATAAACATAACTTTAGCAATATGGTTCAGTTAGAATGTATTAAGAATTTAGCATTAAAGACTAAGCCAAAGAGAGAACGGCTTAAATATATAATCTTCTATTTAGAATATTACAAATATTCTTTAGGGAAGTGTAGAAAGGAAGGTCTATGTGGTTCATTGGGAAGAGTATCACAAAGTGAAATATATACAGAATATTTAAATGTATTGTTTAAAAACAAAGTTAAAAGTAAGCCCTTCTTTCAATGGATTCATAGCTTCAATTGGTTCATATTACTAAGATGTATAAAACTTGTCTTAGGAAAGGAATACTAAGCATTCGTTTCCATATTTTTCCATGCATGTAAAATTCAAAAGGTATCTTGGAATGCTATAAAAAGAATGAATTTGTCTTGATATTTTGAGGGTTGCGGGGGTGGTGACAGACCTGTGATGGCATTGCTATAGGGGATTCTCGAAAACTCCCTCTACACCAGAGCAGATCAGTACCTATTCTGCAATTTACAGCCTTGAAGAAGAACTGCTTTGGCAGTTAAGCTATTTGCCCTGGATCACAAAACAAGAATATTTTAAGTTTTGTGAGGCAGGAATTGAATTCACATCTTCCTGTGAATCCAACTCTTTATCTAATTATGGCATAATGCCTTACAACATAATTATGATGATTTAAAAAAAAAGAATAAGAACAAACATAAAATGTCACTCTCTTTAGAAACCTCTAATCTGGAATTGTAAATTTTTTTTTAAAGCAATTGGGGTTAAGTAACTTGCTCAAGGTTACACAGCCAGTTGTTTCTGGGTGTGGTGCTAAGTATCTGAGCCTGGATTCGATCCCAGGTCATCCCAACTCTGGAGCCGGTGCTCTTACTCACTGTGCTACCTGGCCATCCCTGTAAATTGTTTTAATTCTGGAAAACAATTTAAAATTATGTGGGAAAAAAAAAACAGCACTTACATAGTGCTTTAAGGTTTGCAAAGGGCTTTATATATATTATCTCATTTTAACTTCACAACCATGAGAAGTAGGTGTTCTTATTACCTCCAATTTACAGATGAGGAAATGAAGCAAACAGGTTAAGTGACCTGCTGTGTGTCACATAGTTAGTGTCCAAGGCAAGATTCAAAGTCATATCCTTTGGCCTAGAGATTCTATTCCTCAACATAAATTACAATGATAGAAAGGAAGGTCTCATATATAACAAAATATTCAAAGCAAAACTATTTGTGGAAGTGAACAGCTGAAAACAAAGTACGTGCCCATCAATTAAGGGAGTAGCTAAACAACTTGTGGCATAAGAATGCAATGTAATATTACTGTACCATAAGAAATGACAATTACAAGGAATTAAAAAAAAACATGAGAAGACTTAAATGAAAATGACAAAATGAAGCAAAATCAAGAAAGCAGTATGACTACAATGTAGTCTACAATGACAATGTAAATGGAAAAAAGAAAAAAAAAACTCAACACCAGGTAATTATAATGATCAAGCTGGGCTCCAGAGAAGAAATGAAAAAATGTACACCTTTCTTTTTCACTGCAAGAGGTAGAGTACCATAAGTACAGAATGTTGTACTGCTGAAGTGGTTTGGGGTTTTTGAAATTTTTGGTAGAAAGGGAAGTCATAAGGAAAGAGAGAGTTTCAGAAATGAACATGACGTAAAGCAAAAAACCAATAAAATGTTCTCCTAGTTTTAAAGAAAGCTCTTACCATGCTTCTTGTTTCTAGGTTTTAGTTTTCAAACCCTTGCTAAGTTCACAGCTGGTATGTGAACCTGGAAGCTTCTTGTGAATGTGTTGAATGATGGGCTAAAAGCAAATTCCATAATAAAAACAGCTGTTTCCAATTGTAGGAAAGCTACTTACTGAAAGCGATACATTTCATCTAACTCACCAAGTAAATTCGGTATAAGAGAGAATGATTCAGAATCTATAGCTGGTGGTTTTTATACTGTCTTTGCTCTTCCTTTAATTAAGCTCTTTAGCATAAAGCCCAAGTAGGATCATTCACTATAATGGAATTCCTTCAGAAATTCCCAGAACTACACTCACCACCACAATCAATTTTCTACTACTCTTCTAGGTACATATGCATGTAACCCATTTATGACTACAAGCTTCTGTGTGTCTTATGTAGTTCTACAAGATAAGAAACTAAATCAGTTCAGGCTGTTCAATTACTTTTCTGTGGCATAAAAACAGAGGAAAGGAAAACATTTTTCTTCAGTAATACCACTATGCTTTTCCAATGAACATACTTTCTTCAAATAAAAGATGAAAATTCAATCCTAATTTCATTCCTGACATAAAAAAATTACATTCAGCATTAAATGCACAAAACAATATTTATAAAAGAAACTAGTTGCAGTAATAATCCATTCTTTGTTTATTTTAGTATTTGTAGAAATAGGTGATGGGCATTGTTCTTATTTCAACAGATCATTTAAAAACCTGGTTCACATGGTTTTTATTTACTAACAGAAGTTGATACTGTGGTAAAGAAGAGATGAACATCTCACAATGCTGTTCACAAACTCATTTCCACCATATCTGATATGTGGGAATGATAATGGCAATAACGATAATGATAATAACTAGGATTTATATGGCACTTTAAGGTTTGCAAAGTGCTTTATATAAATTTATGAAACACAAATTATTTAAATAATACAGACATCCAAGTTATTCATTAGGCTTGGGATAAAATTAGGCAGTTTTATATTGACTTCTGTGTTATGATTTCATTTGGAGGATTTAGTTTTATGTTGTTAGCATGAAATTTAAAAAAAAACACCACCACTCCATAAAATATTGATATTCAAGTGATTTTACCTTTCACTTAAAAGTAATCACTTAAATCACTTAAAAGTGACTCTAGCAGAGGTGCCCAAAGTAGGTAATACTACCCCCCCAGGAGGCACTAGAATGATCCTGGGAGGTGGTAACAGCCTCGGGTGCGACTAGGGGGCACTGAAAAATATAAGAGGGGGGTGGAAGTATAAGGAAAGAAGAGAAAATAAGACTACTTTGAAAAACTGTTCGTACATGTTTCATCTGTTGTATAACAGAGTTAAAGTCATAGTGATTACATTATTTTCCAAATAAACACACAAAATGCAAATTATAACAACAATTCAGTTTATTATTGATAAGAAATGCCTACAGCTGCTTTTCCAAACCTTTTCTCTCTTCAAGGTTGCTTGTAAATCTCCCATGAAGTGGAACCCATCATCTCTTTAGGCATCCCATTCTACTTTTGGTCAGCTCTTACTGACAGGAAGTTTTTCTTAATATTTAACTGACTTCTTTGCAGTTTCTACCCATTATGCCATGTTCTGCCCAGTAGAGACAAATAGAACAAAGTCTACTTAAGACAGCCATCGTGCCTCCTTTTATTCTCCTCTTCTTCAAGCTAATCCAGCAGTGGAGAACCTGTGGCCTTGAGGCCACATGTGGTCTGGAGGCCACAGGTTTCTCTAGTTCCTAAAACTGATCTTTATTTATCATGGTTTCAAGAACCTTCACCATTGGGGAGGCTAGGTGGCGCAGTGAATAGAGACTCCGGTCCTGGAGTCAGGAGGACCTTCAAATCTGGCCTCAGACACTTAACACTTACTGTGTGACCTTGGGGAAGTCACTTAACCCCAATTGCCCTGCATTCTCCCCTCCAAAAAGCAAAAAAAAAAAAAAAAACTTTCACCATTCTAGTTGGCCTCCTCTGGACATTATACAGTTTATCAATACTCCTTATTAAACCACAGTGTTCAGAATGGAACACAATTCTCCAGATGAGGTCTGATAAAAGCAAAGTACAGACTATCACTTCCCTGGTCCTGAAAGCTATACCCCTTTTAATGTAGCCCATGACTACATTAACATTTTGGTTGCTCTATCACACTACTGACATATTTAGCTCACACTTCTCTAAAACTCCCATATCTTCCAAATTACTATCTAATGTCTTCTCCATCATACTTCTGAACTTTTATTTGTATCCAAGAGTAATATTTTACATTTTATTCCTGTGATTTCATCTTATTAGATTCATCCCAATGTCCTAGCCTGTCAAGATCTTTTTGGATCCTGGTTTTGTTAGCCACCATTAGGTATTTTCCCCAATTTTGTGTCATGTGCAAATCTGATGACTACATCTCTATCTTTATCCAAGTCCCTGATAAAAAGGGTTCAATCAAATAGGTCCTGGCAAAAATCCCCAGAGTACTTCAATGTAGACCCTTTTGCCATGTCAAGACTAATCCATTAACAGCTACTCTTTGAGTCTAATTTATCTCTTTATGTTCTCCACAAGAACAGTATAAGATACTTTATCAATAGCTTTGCTAAATATGGGTAAGCAATATCCACAGCATTTAAGCAACCTAAAAGCTTAGTAATTTTGTCAAAAAAGGAAATGAGGTTAGTCTAGAATGACCTGCTCTTGATGAAGTCTTACTGCATTTCCCTATCCGGATGTTCACCAGTCATATCTTTAAATTTCTATTCTAGAATTTCCCCAGGAATTTAAGTCAAATAGAGTGTACTATACTATGAAGTCTATTCTCTTATCTTTTTTGAAACTGGGATAACATTTACCCTTTCTCTTGCATCACCTCTCCTGTTTTCTATAATCTTTCAAATATTGGTGACAATGGTTCACACTGTGGCACAAAAGCACATCTGCCAGTTCTTTCAGAGACAAGAATAGGGGTTATCTGGGCCAGATGATTTGAATTCATAAGAAAACAGCTAAGTGCTCTCTTAATATCTTTCTACTTATCTTAGGCATCAACTCCCATTTCACATTCAATCAGTTGCCAAAGCCCTTTATTTCCATCTCCACATCTCTTGCATCCATCCCCTACTCACAACTTACACAGCCACCACCTTAGTTCTGGTACCTTCATTATCTCTCACCCAGACTTCTAAAAGTGATCTTCCTGCCATCACCTCTGTCTCTACTCAGTTACCAAAGAGATTTTCCTAAAGTTCAGTTCTGACCATGTACCTCCCCTATGAAATAAACTTTAGTGTCTTCCTACTGCCTCTATAAACTCCTCTGTTTGGAGTTTCTATCCATTGATGACTTGACACCCATTTATCTTTCTAGTCTTGTTTTGTCTGTCTTTATCTATTTATATCCCTTCCTGCACCCTATAGCCCAACCAAATTGCTTTTCTTGATGTTTCTCACATGATACATGTAACTCCTAGTGCCTGGAACATGTTTTTTCCTCTCTAACTTGCAGAATCTCTTACTTCCTTTGATATTCAGCTTAAGCTCCATATTTTACATCAAGGGCTCTTAACCTGGGGTTTGTAAACTTGGCCTTAATTTTTTTTTAATAATTAATATAATTGGTTTCCTTTATAATCCTATGTACTGTACTTTATGAATTTAAAAATAATATTTTGAGAAGAGGTCCACAGGCTTCACCAGACTGCCAAAGAGGTCTGTGATACAAAACAGTTTACAAAACCCATTCTAGAGGAAGTCCTTCCTGATCACCTCCTCAATATACCCTCTCCCCAACTGCTACCTGCTAGTGCTTTCCATCTCAAAACTGATTCATTTATTTTTCATATACTTATTATATATGTGTACATATGGGTTCTTTTAATAGAAATTAAGCTCCCTGAGAGAAGGAATCGTTTTATTTTAATCTCTGTAGCTCCACTGCCTAGCACAATGCCTGGCAAATGTTGGATATATAGGTTGGGGAATCATCTGTAGAGAGATGACTAATAAGATGAAATCTTATTAGTATGGCCTAGTGTTCTGGCATCTTGAGACTATTTTTGAATCCTGATTCTGTTTATCCAGTATATTAGGTATTCCTCCAAACTTTGCGTCATCTGCAAGTTTGATAAGTATGACATTTATGCCTTTCTTCATTCAAGTCATAAAAAAAAAATATCTGCCAGCTGGTTTGATATTTAAACTAAAGACAAAAGATTGTCTTTTCCTGCCCCAAGGAGCTTACATTCTAATAGAGAGAAAACACATTCACTGGAGGGGGAGCTACAGGACAAGTAAATTATGTGTTCTTTGCAAAATCATGGGCAATATTTACTTGATTATAGTTCTCGGAGCAAAAGGTGAAAAAATGAAGGAAGGGAAGGAGTACATATATATGGTGCATGGCAGAAAGGGTGATTGTTAAATCAGCTAATTGTAATAAGCTCTCACTAAACAACATGGCCCAAGAATCTACCACCAATAATTATAATAATGGGTCCTAACAATGATAAGGAAAGATAATTTTATATATGTTAGAACATGGTTTTTCTTTTCATTACATTATGAAATGTAATGAAACATAATACAAGATTATTTTTTCTTTTCCACTAGAATAGCTCTTATTTCCCAAGTATATAAAAAATATGAAAACCAGAAATACCAATAAGATATTCACTCATTTGTTTCTTGGTTCTGAGGACCATGTTAAGGTCATGCTTTCTTCCTCTTTTACTCCAAATAATTAACTTCTACCTATTTACTTGAAGAAATTTCCCAATCATTACAAATATAATCTTCAGAAATCTGCTTCAGTTATATGAAGAATAAAAGAATAAAATGTATTATATTTAAACAAACTTTTGGAGTTTTTCAAAGTGAAGAAATGTTCACCCTCAAAAACAGAGAACAGTAACAGAAGCTCATTGTAAGTGTTTAAAAGCTACAGATTCATTTAACTCAGAGTTCTACTCAAAACATCAGATTTCTGAATGATCACAATCTTGGTTCCAGAGGGAATGTTCACCCTCAAAAACAGAGAACAATAACAGAAGCTCATGGTAAGTGTTTAAAAGGTAGAGTTCTACTCAAAACATCAGATTTCTGAATGATCACAATCTTGATTCCAGAGGACCTCTCAGTAAAAGAGTTAAGGGCAATAGAATGGAACATTGCATATGCTGTCAGACACAGTCTTATTTAGCTTTTTGTGTTGTTTCAAAGGAAGAGTCAGGGGAGGGACAAGGAAACGTATTAGCAAGTGACTGGTATAAAAAACAAAAGAAATTAATAAATTATTAAAAACTAGATTATGATCAACCTGTAGATGGCTGTATCTAAAGGGAATAAAGATAATGTCTTTGAAAAAGTTATCATGTTATTTTCTCATTCAATAAACTTGAGCAGTTCCCTACTATCCACGAGACAGAAATATAAAACCCGCTTTTTTTGCTTTCAAAGTCCATCATACCCTGGTCCCTTCCTATATTTCCAGTCTTCTTATATCTTATGATCCAATGACACTGGTTTCCATGATGTCCCTTGAATTAGGCATTCCATCTCTAGACTGTGCATTTTCATTGGCTGTCCCCTATACTTGAACTGCTCTTTCTCCTTGTCTCTGCCTGCTGACTACCTTCAAATCTCACCTAAAATACAACCTTATTTAAGTCTTTCCTGATCCTTCTTTAACTTAGTGCCCTTCTTCTGAGATTACCTCAATTTATCCTATATAATCTTATTTGCTTAGTTGTTTGCTATGTTCTCTCCCTCCACGAGACTCTGAGTTCCTTGAAGGCAGGAGCTGTTTTTGCTTATCTCTGTTTCTCCAGTGCTTAGCATACTGACTGGAACACAAAAGGAATTTAATAAATGGTAGCTAACATAACGAAAATCAAAACAACATGTCAAACAATTCTATGACTGAATGGATGAAATCCCATAAATAACATATTTACTGAGGAAGGAGTATCTTCCTTTTTTGTCTTTTTTACCATGTATGCATATATGAATATTAAAAACTGCTTTTCAAAAACTGTCCAAAAGTATTTTCTAAAGTTATATTTAATTTATGAAAATTAATATTTTATGAAACTTGAATTTTGATTTACCGATAAGTTTTTCATTGTTCATATTTTTACAACAGGATATGAAATGCCAACAATCAATTTTTCTCATAGGACACAACACACTAACATTACAACAATCTTGACTTTGTTAGTATAGTACTCCCCTTTCTGATACAAAACAGCTCAAAGTTCTATGGCTTATTGGAAAAGAGCTGCAGAAGCTGAAAAAATTCACTACCTACTGGCCAGGAAACATAATGAAACTCTTTGGGTTTAGCTCAGCTGGTTATTATTAGACAACCAATATAAGATCCATCACTGGGCTTATATTCTGGTAGCATTTACCACCAGGGCTTATGTTTATCTGGCAGGACCTTTGAGAACTGAGGGTTAGCATCATACCACAATGAAGTATTGGAGAAGTACTTTAATGAAGGGCAGAAATCTACAAATTTTAGATGAATATTTATTAACCATTTTGCATAGTAACAAAAAGAAAGTGTCATATGGTATTATTATACAAAGAGGAAGCATCACTTTTCCTTTTTTTTATGGTTTGAGTTTCATCTGATTTACTGACTCAAAAATACAAAAAAATCTTACAGTGTGAGCATTTAGATTCAAGTTCTTATGTTCAAGTATCAACAGAATACTAAAAATAAGATCCCAAAACACAAATAAGTTTAAGTAATTATCTGAATGTCAGCAACACCTATGGAGTGAAACAACCCATTTTTTCTGATACATAGCAAATAGGGAAAAGAACCCTCTTACCTGTCAATGTTTGCAGTGCCCTTTCGTTGGAAGGCAAAGTTTCCTTTCTGAGAGGCCGATTTAGTGAAGTGTCCTGTGCAGTAAAAAGTCCTGGGCTGTCAGTCAATTTCTTCCGGCCACTCGGGTTAGTAGAGTTTGATACTCTGCAGCTGCCTATTGCACTTGTGAAAAGGTTTGTGTGTTCATCACTGCTGGCTGGCTCAGAGTTGGGTGTGAAACCTCCCAGGGACAAACCTGGAGATGTTTCTGAACAATCAATCTGTAAAGGTGTCTGCAACCCCAATGCCAACGAACTGGATTCTGAAGGCTCTCGGTGGACCCACTGCTCCTCTCGGCTTAATAAACTTTTTGATGGAGACAGATGAGGACAGGACATATGACAACGATGCTTCTCTTTGTGTTTATATCTTTCCCCAACAGCATCTTTGCCAAACCGGTAGCGCTTCAAGGATTCTAGGACAGTTCTGGAAGAGCTATTGGTAGCTAAAGTGTCCATGGAAACCTGGGGTTGCTCAGAAGAACGGTGTTCTCTATGTTTGTGACGGTGCCGGTGTTTGTGCTCCACCATCCAACCATAAGCCATCTCAGGAGGGACGCTGGGGTAGGTGCTCATGGAAAGAAGGGGTGTCCTGCTTGTTGTAAGAAAGGCCTCCTGACGAAGCAGCTTATGTTTCTTTTTGTGGTATTTGGCAGGATTGAGAAGCAAATGACCAGCATGCATGTAAGAAGGAGGTGGCAAAGGAGTGGTGAAAGAAGGAGAGGGAGGTGGTGGATAAAGAGTTGGAGGGTACCTTCCATAGTATCCTAAACCTATGGGAGCAGCTGCAAGTGGAGAGGGAGAATAAGGCATGCCATATGAGGGGTAAAACCCAGTACTAGAGAGAGGGAAACTAAGGCTATGCATAAAAGGCATTTCAGCCATTGCTTCCCTCATCTTGGGGGGCCTCCCTCTTTTTTTCTTTAAGTCAGGTTTTCTAATGTAGTGCAAAGGGTCTAAGGGAAAAGTGGGGTGCGTATAGAAACTGTTAAAGTTAATTCGAAAAATAGTGGGTAAAAGATCACGGGGGATAAAATGATGACTTCGATGGGTGATCCGAATTTCACTTAAGCGACTTATTAGTTCCTCCAGCTCAGCAAGAAAGTCTGGATCCTGTCTGTTTCGTAGCTGGGGATACTTCTTTTTCCGTTTTCGCTTCTGTCTTTTCATTTTGTCATAACTGAGGTAATCATGACTCCTGCGTTTACATTTGTGTTTATGTTTCTCTTTGAGACTACTTAAGACTGTGGAAGTTTCAGGGGGAATGAGAGAAACATGTTCAAAAGAATGTCTCCTCTTTTTCTGACCACAAAACTTTTCCGCCCTATCTGATGTGCTGTTATTATCTGTTCCAATCCCACTATCACTAGGAATGGTCTCATCACTATGAGACTCACTAATTGGAGAAGGAGTAGCTTCCTTCAGAGAAGTGAGTTCACTCAAGTGAGAAGGAGAATTTGGCAACAAAGTAGGAGGAGATAATCGCCTCCTTCCCTTTGAAGCCTTCTTCATAGCAAGTGTCTGAATCATACTGCCTTGTCTGGAGTGTATATGTAAATATGGCACCGAACTGGGCTCAACAAATCCTGCATCACTGCTGACAGGACTCTGGCCCCCGCTGGTCCCAGAAGACTGAGAACAAATGGGGGATGGAAGAACCTCAGAACTACTTGCTGCTGAAGGCAAGAGAGGGGGGAGAATTTGTCCTAATGCTGTCCCAGCTGTCTGATGAGCTGTTTTCTCTAGGACAGTCAGACCAGTTGGGCTACTAGTTAAGATGCCATTCAGCACAGCTTTTGGTTTCCGGCCTCGCCTCTTTCCTATATAAATGGTTCCTTTCTTGCTGACATTTATCTGTTGGCCCAGTTTGGAGCCAAAAGTGGCAGCAAGTGTTGACACTGTATTGTGGAGTTTGGATTGCACTTTCCCTTTGTTACTTGACTCTACAGAACTTGAGAGAATCTGATTCAGGAGTTTCTTTCTCTTCAAAGTCTTCATCTTATTTATTTTGCGGATGATAGTTTTCATTAATTGGCCATTGTTTCTCTTGCTAATTTTTTTATCAGATTCCATCTCAAGGTCACTCATACCACAGACACTTGGTTTATGACTGTCATCCGGACCCTGAAGTTGATCTTTTCTTTCAAAGAAGTCACTACTACTTCTATGCTTGTCACTCTCAGACTCTAGTTTGCTTGGACTTTCAGTGGTCACAAAGGGTGCCACTGAGAGCACAGGTGGTTTCATCTTGACTGGTGATCTGATTTGTCTTTTTGGCCTTCCCCTCTTTTTGGGGAAAGACGATACTGACAGGCTTTGTTTAAAAGAAGGGATTTCAATTTCTGGCTGCAAAATAGGGGGCTCTTGCTCTTCTTTTGACTGTAATGAAAAGACTTTAGAGGCTGGGATTTTTAGGGTCCTTTTGGGGGGACCTTCTAGTTGGGGCATCTCCTTAGTTTTAGGTCTTCCTCTTTTAGGTTTATAAATGTCAGGTAAAAGGTCACCAGACATGCATATACTGGAGGAAAGTTTGTGAGTGGCAAAGGACTTATGAGACTGCTTGTCAGTTTCAGTTAACAGGGCAAGAGATGGAGCTGTGCTAGATTTACTCAGCTTTGGCAATCGGCATTTAAGGAAGTCATGCTCCACAAATGAAGATGGCCCAATGTTTTTCATAAACTTGGCTGGCTCGGAATTGCTATTTGACAAAGAGCTACATGAAACATTTTTAAAAAGCTCTGACCTTTCTAATTCTAGCCCTTTTGGAGGCCGGCATGTGTTTCTTGCTACCACCTTAGTCCATCGTGGTTTCCTTCCTTTTCTTTTTTTCAATGGTTTGGACTGCAAACTAGTGCTCAGGCTTTCAGCAACTTGGCAGTGTTTCTCTGATGTAGTTACTGTACCAATCTTCAGAAAGGGTTTACTGCTAAATAAACTAGTGAAACTAACAACTGAGGGCGTAATTGCAGCATGAATACCGGATTCTGAAGCCAGACTTGGCTTTTTTCCTATGGAAGAGCCCATTCTTGGGTTATCTGTATGAGTAGCTTTTGAATCATTTAACTCTTTATCACTCCCTTTGCAATCAGTGTTCATGCTATGAACCAGAGACCTGTGACCAAGGTTCATATGGGAATTTTCAGAACTGAATTGGGTTTTTCCAATGGATTCAGCAATTCCTTCTATGAGTTCTGTGGAAGGACCTAAATGTAATGGATTGGTAGCCAACTGGGAGGAAGTTCCAGGGGGACTTCTGTTTGAAGGCGTAACAGACATGGCTGGTGAAGGGGAAGGGAGATTACTCTCCCCTATTGCACTAAAGGGAGACTTAGCTGTAGATGCATCAGAAGTACCTCCCATTTGAAAGTCTGGCGAAGTGCAATATACTGGAGGCTGCTTCTCATGCTTTGTAGTTTCAACATAAGTCCCCCTTTCACTGGATAAGAAACTGTCCTGCTGAATGCAAGTTCCTTCATTAAAAATGTCTTTGTCCAAAGTAATGATTTCTTTTCGAATTGAGAACTTTTCTAATATGCTATCTTTATTCTGCCGTATAATAGTCTTTTCAAAAGCTTTGCTGGTGGCACTATCTTTCAGGGATTCAGAAAGCTCCTGACTTTCATGACTACTAGTATTTGTATTGCAAGAAACCTTAAGTGGCTCTTGGGCAGGAAGCAAGGCTTCAGCTTTTAAATTCACAATATCTTTGCTGACCAATCCTGCCACAGGGCAAGGCACCATTTTTTTTGCAGGGTCCTTATTAACCAATCCCACTGCTGAATTTGTTATAGTCTTCTTCCCACAATCCTTTGTAATCAGTCCAATGGCAGGACCCAACTTCTTTACTGAATCTTTATTAACAAGTCCAACTACAGTACTAAGTCCCAACTTCTTTCCTGATTCCTTGTTCATCAGACCTGGGACAATACCAATTCCTAATTTTTTCCCTGAATCTCTGCTCACCAGTCCCACTGTAGTGATAGTCCCTGGTTTCTTTCCTAAATCCTTATTAATGAATACTGTTGTAGTGCCAGTGCCCAGTTTTTTCCCAGGGTCTTTACTGACCAATCCTACTGCAGCACTAAATATTGGCTTTTTCCCAGGGTCTTTAGTTACCAACCCAACTGCTGTGCTAATTGTTGGTTTCTTTACCAAGTCCTTGTGGATAATTCCTGCCATGGGACCAATGCCTGGCTTCCTGATCAAGTCTTTGCTAACCAATCCTGTTGTAATACCAGCCCCTAGCTTTTTCAGCTTTGTCTTGGAAGACTTGGAAGGTGGACAAGTAGCAATGAGTTGTGCCAATTTTTCTGTTACACTTGTTGCTCCATTAAGTAATGCTCTATCCTTTGAGTCAGGATCACGGCTACTAACAAGAGTAGATGGTGCTGATTTAACATAATCTGTCATTTCTGAGTGTAGTGGAGAAAGCTTCTTTGACACAGGATTATTTTCTCCCTGTGAATGAAGGTGGATGCCTTCTTCAGACTGGCATTCAGCAACTGTAACATCACTTGCTTTCTTGTAGAGTTTTGAAGGGTCCTAAAAGATGAAAAGAAAACGGTTTCAGAAAAAGAAAGACAGGAAAATACTTTAAAGACTATAAGTGGTATATCATATGCTGCCACATTTTAGTGAACTTTTACGTATATAAACTTGTACTAAAAAAATACAAGCACTACTACAGTCTTTCTTTTACTCCCCAATTAACAACTGACAGTTCTCTTTTCTCACTGAATTTATAATGCATACATGCACAAATATATATGGGCAAACATGTTAAAAACTTTTTAAAAATTGTTTAACAGCAGTCAAGTACCTCCTTTCTCCTCATCTCATGTCCTTTTTCATTATAGTAAAGCTTCATGCAAATGTTTTTGGGAAGGATTTCTCCAGCTGACTTCAGTTATTCTAAATCATCACTATAATACCTGACCCACACAGATTCTTAACTGCTAATCTAGTAACTACAAAAAAGGATGGAAAGAAGAGTAACACTGACAATCCAAAAATCACTCACATTTGGCTTTGAAATTTGTTTTTTACACATTTGATTATAAACAAGCTTTACCATTTTATTTCAATATGCTTCTACTTGAAATTCATTACATTTCCCAAAAAAGTAATAAACTTAAAGGCCTGCTGAAGAAAACTAAAATTATCCATTTCTCCTATTCTGGAGCTCCAGTGTGACTGCTGCTCACGACATGTTAGAGACAGGCATTATCACTTCTCAAACTGATTCAAAGAATGTACCCAAGAAAGCACACATTCTCATAACTATTATTTAATTTATCTCCATTTAAGTTTTATAAACTGCTTTCTTGACTGAGTTGAGAATAAGATGCAAATCTTTAAAAAGAGGTGCTCTTTTACAACGTTGTTTAGTCATACCTCCAATGGATGCCTTATTATCCATTTGGGGATAATAAATTATCTTAACCATGAACTTCAGTCTCAAAGGTCTTCTTTCTTATAGCTCCTGCTTTTAATGGAATAAACAAATATTTACTTCTACAGCGAATTTAATCAAATGTTATAAGTTACCATTTAAACAAGAGGTTGAAATAAAAGTCAGAAGGTTGTTACTCCTTTAAAAGTAAAGCTTGTCTTTTTAAAAAATTCATAAAAATGGTTATCTTTTGTTTTTAAGATAACCTTTATTTTCAAACAGCTCCTTCTTGTCTCCTCTACTGAGACAGTCATCACTTGAAACAAAGAATTTTAAAGAAAAAAAAAAGCAGCTTAACAAAATCAATCAAAGTATTAACTGGTTTTAACAACATAAGCAATATCTCACACCAACAGTCCCCTACCACATGTAGGTTAATCTTAACACTGTCTGGATACTATTCCTTGACTGGGAACTCCATAACACAAGGACAGAATCTATTCTTTAATACAAAATCTATTACTGTGATATTTTTTTTAATGTCTATATAGACAGAGAGATCTTTTTTTTTTTCTATTTTATGTATTTCCAATGTATCTCCCTCATTCCTGTCCAAGAGAACTATCCCTTACAATAAAGAAAAATAAGGGGGGAAAATCTGGCAAAATTAACCAAAACTTGACAAAGTCTGACATTTGCAGTATTCCATACCCATACTCTCCCCTTTCTACAGTGTTCTACTGCATAGCTACTCAAATATTTAGTCAGTCAATAAGCATCTGTTAATAAGCCCCTTCTCATATACCAGTCAGTGTGCTAGTTCGAGGGGTACAAAAAGAGGCAAAAGACAGTCCCTGCCATCAAGAAGCTCCTTTTCAAAGAGTTGGGCCACAAAGAGCAGAAAACCTATAAGATTATAGTTATTGGGTACAGAAGGATCAAGTGAGGGCTTTTTGCAGATAAGGGAGACAGGCATATTTGTAGGCAGTAGGGAAGGCAACTGAAGAGAGGGAGACTAATGATATGAAACGAGGATGAAGGGAGCTAATAATGAATGGCTTCAATTTTTTTTTTTCTGTTTGCAGTTGAAAGAGTGAGTCATAAGGAGTTTTGAGGAGTGAGGAAAAGATTTAGAAGAACTGTTGTAGAAAATGGGATAGTAAGTTGATAGGGGGTGTATAGAAGGATTGTTTCTTGGCAAGTAGAGGCCCAGTTGAGGTTTAGTGAGGTTATGTTTAGTTATATAAGAAGTGAGTCTGTTGAGTAAAACTGAATCATGCACTGACCACTTTTAAATATGTATGGTAATTATAATCCAGCAAAATAGCATATCCACTGTTAATTAGCCATTCCTATAGGAATATTTCAGAACCATCATTCTATGGTATTAAATTTTTCTGACTAGTTTTTAACAGAAATATTCAACCCTAAATAAGTGTGATATAGAAGAAAGGGCAATATATTTGTAGTTAGAGAACCTGAGTTCAAATCCTCATGGCTTATGTGACACTGGTTCAACACTGGTTCAACTTTTCTGAGACTCAAGCTTACTCATCTAGAAAACAATGAGATTGGGCTCGATCATCTCCATTGCCTCTTTCAGTTCTCAATCTACGATCCCCACAAAGAATAAAGAAAAAGGAAAAAGACTTCATATGCACAAAAATATTTATAGCAGCTCTTTTTGTAGTGGCAAAGAACTGGAAACTGAGGGGATGTTAATCAACTGAGGAATGGCTGAACAAGATATGGTATATGAATATGATGAAGTACCACTCTGCTGTAATAAAATGATGAAAAGAAAATAAAATGATGAAGGAAATGGTTTCAGAAAAACCTGGGAAGACATATAAGAACTGATGAGAAGTAAATTAAACAGAACTGGAACAATTTACACAGCATCAGAAATACTGTAAAGATAATCAACTTCAAAAGACTTAGTAACTCTGCTCAAAACAATGACCCACCACAATTCCAAAGGACCCATGATGAAAAATGCTATTCACCTCTAGACAGGTAACTGATGGCCTCAGACTGCAAACTGAATCACATTTTTTCTTTCTTTTCCTGTTTTTTTCTGCCCTACCCCCCAACATGGATGATGAGGAAATTTATTTTGCATGACTTCACATCTATAACAGGTTTTCTACTTCTTACCTTTTCAGTGGATGGGGGAAGAGGAGGGGAAAGGATAAAATTTAGAACTAAAAAAAGTTGAGTAAAAAGCAAAACCAAAGATCTATGATCTTATGAAGCAGAAGAATGTACATTACGGATCAATTAAATCTTACCAAATGCAATACTTGATTGTAAATGAAGTACTGTTTCTACTCCAAGATTAAAAAAAAGGAAAACAGGGGATTTTGTACATCTGTTTATACCTTCAGAGGCCAAGTCTTCAATTGTATGTTGAGTGCTAAGAGTTAAATAAACTCTGATTTTATGAAGATTTTGAAACAATTTTATTTAGTGCATTAGGTATAGGATAATATTAATTTCAACCTACAAGGAATATCTACATAGCCAGAACATTTTGCCTACCATTAAGAAACTTTTATAGAAAACCTATAAACCTTTCTTGAAAATCTGACTTGCAAAGGCATTATAAGAGAGTACAGAAAATTGTTTTCTCAAGTATATATAGCAAATGAAAGAAAATGAAAACAAAATTATTAGTCTAAATAGTGATGCCAATCAACAAACATTCAATAAATCACTATTATGTGATAGGTGCTAGAGACACAAATACAAAACAAACAAACAAAATCCATTCTCTGCCTCAAGGAACTTCTAATTCTGAAGGAATTGTACCCTTGCAAACAAAGGCAGAGATCTATAAAAGGAGGGAGTGTTAAAAAAATTGTTTTTGCTGTTCTTTAAACTTAATTAAAATAATAATATCAAATCAAATGTTTTAATGCTACAGATGTGGATGGTTTTATTTATTTTTAAATATAATGAAATAAACCGCCAATGCTGGTCAACTTTGACAGAAACAAAAGGAAAATGAAAAATGAATGGTCATACAGTAATTGAGTTTAGGAAGATAGCTACTACTAGTAAGCCTCCTGGGACTTTTCACTACTCTCTGCTAAAGTCAGTACTTCAGAATTCATATAAGGTTGCATTATTCTTCTGCTAGAATTTCTAAATGACCTTAATGGCTTTCATAAAGACTCAAAATATTTAAATGAATCATTAATTCATGACTAGGGTAACTTTTCCAGAAATATATATAAAGTGAGGTCAATGATAGACATTCAACTAGACTATAAAACAATTCAGAAAAGGGAGGCTGTTTCATATTCCTCCTTTGTATCACCTACCCTGATATTACCTGTACTAGATTAAGGAAATAATGATTTGCTCTTGCTTGATAAAACAACCTGAAGATCATACAAAGAAACAGGAGAAAAACAGAAAAAAAAAAAAAAAGAGGTCCTTAAATGTTTTTGTGTCATGGATACTTTGGAGGTCTGGTGAAGTCTATGAAACTCCTTTTCAAAATATTTTTAAATGCATAAAATAAAATGCATGGGACTACAAAAGAACCAATAATAGTACTAATGATCATATTACTAAAAAACAAGTTCACTATGTCTAGGGTAACAAAAACTGTACTTGGTTATCATATAACATAGAGTTGAATCAACAAATTATTATTCATTCCTTTAATTTCATGGCTCAAAGTAAATCTATTGTAATTGTTAGGGTTGCTACAAAAGAGTTTCAATCTTGACCTCATAACTATTTTCAACTTACCAGAGCATTATACCAAGCCCTCCAATTTCTCAACCCCTCAATTCTCTCCAGCCCATCACTCTTAAAGTAGTCACTCTCTCCTCTTATCCCCATCGTAATCCACTGGTGAACCAGCTGAACTCTGCATTGTCCTCCTGAATCTCTGGACCACATATCCTATTACCAACTATGCTCTGACAAGCCTCAGTCTTGGATCACTCCCACTATTTGCCACCTTTGCTTCTAGACATGAAGCTAAACTCAAGTGGAGAAACCAATCATTCTGATTGAGTCCACTATTACAAATTCAATTTACACAACTTCAACTGGGTTCTCCTTACTGCTAGGCAATCTTTTTATACCTCTCCCTTATCAACTGACTATCTCACTCTCCACAGCAGCTCTTCCAAATTTTTTCATCCCTTCTTAAAACACCCATGGCTTCCTGTCTCTGCAGCTGCTATTTTACTGGAAAAAAAAAAATGAGGCATCTTCTAAGAGCTCTCTTCCCCCACTCATCCTCATCTCATATCACTCAGATGCCTTTTGCTACTCTCTTCCTTCAGACCTAATATAATTGAGGTGGCTCTTTTCCTTGTCAAGGTAAATCACTCTTAGCTGAATAAGTGACTCCATTCCATATCATCTTTACCAACAGACTGTTCCCTCTATCATCACTTATCTTCAATCACTCTCTATGAGATGCTTCTTTATAATGCACAAACATGCACGTTTCCCCCATCCTGGAAAAACAAAGCTTAACAAAATAAAACAAACAAACAAAAACACCCCATTTGATCCTTCCATCTCTGACTATTGGCCCATATCTCTTTGGCCTCAGTAGCCAAAGTCCATGAGAAGGTCATTTACAAATAGGTGTCACCACTTCCTTTCCCTTTGCTCTCTTAACTCTCTATAATCTTGCTTCCAACCTCATCATTCAACCAAAACTCCTCTCTCCAAAGTTATCAATGATCTTTTAATTGCTAAATCCAATGGCCTTTTCTCAATCCACATTTTTTTTCTACCTCTGCAACCTCTGACACTGTCAATTATCCTCATCTCTCCTTGAAGATCTCTTCTCTATAGGTTTTTGGAAACACCACCCTTACTTACTTGGTTTTCCTTCTATGTCTATGACTGCTCCTTCTCAGTCACCTTCATTGGATCTTCATTCAGGTCAGGCCCACTCATCATGGGTATCTCCTGAGGCTCTGTCCTGGACTCTCTCCTCTTCTCTTTCTATACTAGTTCACTCAGTAATCTCATCAGCTTCCATGGACTTAATTATCATCTCAATGTTGATGAGTCTCAAAATCTACCTATCCTCTCCAAACCTCTCTACTGACCTCCAATCTTGCATTTCCAACAGTTTCGGACATCTCAAATTTGATGTACAGTACACATCTTAAAATCAAAATGTCCAAAACCGAACTAATTATATTTACCCCTAAATCTTCACCACCTCCTAACTGCCCTATTACTACTCAGGGTACCACCATTTTCACAGTCCCTCAGATTTGCAATCTGTCATTTTCAACTCATTATTTCTTACCCTCCATCAATTTCATGTATGCACCATCTCTTAAATATGCCCCCTTCTTTCCTTTGATATTGCCACTATCATGGTGCACACCCTCATCATCTCATACCTGTACTACTGTAATTGCCTATTGGTTTGCTGACCTGACACAAGTCTGTTCCCACCCTAGTCCATCCTCCACTCAACCACTAAAGTGATTTTTCCTAAAGTGTTGGTCCAATCATGTTACCCCAAGATGCAAGGAACTCCAATGGCTATCACCCCCAGGATCAAATATAAAATTATTTGGTGATCAATGCCCTTCATAACCTAACCTACCTACCCTCACCTTTCTAGTCTTCAAAGACCTTATATGTTGCCACATACTCTTCAATCTAGTGACATTGGTCTCCTCACTGTTTCTTGAACAAGACACTCCATCTCTTAAGCTGTGGGCATCTTCTCTGACTGCCCCCAAGCCTGGAATGCTTTCCTTCCTCCTGCTTTCATTCCTAACTTCAATCAAGTCTCAGCTAAAATCTTATCTTCTATAGGAAGCCTGTGGCAACCCCACCTTCATTCTAGTGCCTTCCCTTTGTTGATTATTCCTGATGTATCCCCAAGCCTGGAATGCTTTCCTTCCTCCTGCTTTCATTCCTAACTTCAATCAAGTCTCAGCTAAAATCTTATCTTCTATAGGAAGCCTGTGGCAACCCCACCTTCATTCTAGTGCCTTCCCTTTGTTGATTATTCCTGATGTATCCTATATATAGTTTGTTTAGACATAGTCGTCGTAATGATACCTCCTCCTTTAGATTGTGATCTCCTTGACTGCCAGGGCTGTATATTGCCTTTCCCCACTGTCTGGCACATAGTAGGTACATAATAAATGCTTACTGACATGGTCTTGTCTCCTTGAATATTCTGGCACTCTAGTTTATGAGATCATAGATATAAGGGCAAAATGGACCATATGTTATATCTACACTCCAGCTTATTTGTTTTACAGATAAAGAAACTGAGGTCTAGAGAGATTAAATGATTTCCCCAAGGTCATATGCATAGCAAGTATCAGACCAAGAATTTGAACTCAGTTCCTAAGATTCCAAGGTTAGCATTCTTTCTACTGTACCATAAACTCCCATTTTACCTCCACTTTCATTCTACTCATCAATATACAGGGATCAATGGTTATACCCTTTATCTATCACCCAAAACTGTTCCACCTGTTATCCATAATTCAGAAATTCCTGTGACTATAACTTTGCAACCTTTGATCTCTCCCTGTGGCTTACCACTCCTTAATCTATTCTTTTTCATCCATCCTAGTTCCATACACCCCTTCCTGTAATTGTAGTATATAATATCTGGTTATATACAATTCTGGTCTATACAGTTTCAATCCTATGGTTGTTGACAATGTGTTCAATCATTCACTATCAGCTGCGCTATGAATTCCTTACCTTGCCCTTTTTTAATACAGCCAGTCTTATCTCACCAAATTCAAGCTCTGGCTTAGATTCACAATGTGCCCTGCCTCTATCCACCTGTAATTAAATGTTCTAGGAGAGAGCACAACTCCACAGACTGCATGTACAAAAAATTTATGTTACCTAATTTCAAATAGGCTTCTCAACAGTTAAGCAATGTCTTTATTATCCTGATTGACTGTATCACAGTGTGTTCAAGTTATTACAAAGCTTCTCCCCTCTCCTCAGACTCTTCAGACCCACTCCCCATTTGAATCAAACTGGCCTGTTATATAGACAAGGTATTCCTGTATATACGATCCACAGCCTCCACACTGCTCCTTACATAGGACAATAGGACACTCATTCTCCAGACTCTCTAAGCATTCTGACTAATCGTTCCACATCTGAAACTATTTCTTTCCTTGTCCTCACCTCTTGGCTTCCTTAAATTCTCAGTCAAGTCTCACCTTCTACAAGAAATTTTAATCCCTCCCTTATCTATCTTCTAATTACCCCCTTCTTCCCTTTCCCTTTTATTTCCTGGTTGAAAGAAGTGCATTTCTGTTTGTGTGTATTCGTC
Source organism: Petaurus breviceps papuanus (assembly GCF_028583685.1). NCBI lineage: Eukaryota > Metazoa > Chordata > Mammalia > Diprotodontia > Petauridae > Petaurus > Petaurus breviceps. Next base: position 8,562,668 of record NW_027187398.1, read on the forward strand.
CATCCTTTGACCAATTTAGATGAGAGTGGGGCACACCCTACCTTTCTTGCTTGTATAAACTTTTGCTTACATACTAAATCTGAAATAACTTTCTCTGTAACCTTCCTTTCCCTTCTCCAAATCCTTCCCACTCACCTTAGTATTTCTCTCTCTCTCTCTCCCCCTCCCTCCCTCTTAAGATCATCAAGATATAACAGAACCATTTCAAGGTCCTTTGTCCAATTCCCTCTATGGCCCCTAATGATAACAGGATGAAAAGGGGGCATATTTCCAAATTTTTAATGTTTGTCTTAACTCCTGTGTTTCAAGTTCATTTTTTTTTTACATAACTGATTTTCAACAGGAATACTTAAAATCTTCTATGTGAGTAATGCTGACCTCAAATAGAAACAGAGGTTATTTAACTTTAAATAAGCATCACTATGTACCATATATTGATTTAGAAAACCAATTATTAACATTTTCTTCGTTCTACTGTATTTTATTTATTTTGTTAAACATTTCCTAATTACATTTTAATCGGGTTCAGGCCACACTCACACATGGCTTTGTGTTATACATCTCTGCTCTAAATGACGCTAATGATAATTATAGTAAACAACTAATATTTATATGTGCCAGGCACAGTGCTAAGTGCTTTACAATTAGTAACTCATTTGATCTTTACAACCCAGTGAGGAAGGTGTCGCTATTATTATCCCCTTTTTAAAGTAAGGAAACAGGCAACTCATTAAGTGACTTGCCTAGAGTCAGACAGCTAGTAAGTGACTGAAGCCAAATCTGAACTCAGGACTTCCTGATTCACGCCTGGTACTTTATTCTCCTACAGAGCAGAAGCTCCTAAATCTTGTTAATTCTACCTGTGACTCTTTGGTATTTGAATTCTTTCTGGCTGCTTGCAGAATTTTTTTTTCTTTGATATAGAAGCTTGGATTCTGGCTATAATTTCCTCGAAGTTTTCATTTTGGGGTTTCTTTCAGGAGGTGACTGATTCTTTTTATTTCTACTTTGCCCTCTTGTAGTATGAGATCTGGGCAGTTTATTAAAAAAAGATTTCTAGAAATATGTCTAGGCTTTCTTTTTTTGGCCATATTTTTCAGATAGTCCAATGATTCTTAAATTTTAGTGTCTCCTTACTGTTTTCCAAAGGCAGTTAGTTTTGTTTTGCTTTCTTTGGGGGGTAGGGGTGCAGTGAATAACTGCTGGACCTAGTCAGAAAGACTTGAGCTCAAATCAGGCCTCAAACTCTTTCTAGCTGTGTGACCCTGGGCAAGTTACTTAACCTCTCTGTTTGCCTCAATTCACTGGAGAAGGAAATGGCAAACCACTCAAGTATCTTTGCCAAGAAAACTCCAAATTGGAGTCATGAAAAATCTGAAATGACTTAACAACCACCACCTCATTTTTTTTCCTATTTTCAGTCTTTTGTCTTTATTTTAGTATCTTGTTTTATCACACATGGAATCACTGCCATTTATTTGGTCCATTCCAATTTTCATGGTGTTTGTTACTTCAGCAAAAATTTATGCCTCTTAGGTCAACCTGTTAATTCCTCTTCCAATTCTTTCTTCCACTGCTTTCAATTTTTTCCCAATTTTCCCACTAGCAAACTCATTTTGTCAGAATATTTTAAAAGTCTCTTTTAAACTCTTGGTTCATCTCTTCCAATAATCCTAGTCAAATCTGTGCCCAAGATGTGGTATATTTGGGTGTAGAGGGAGGGAGCTTTGCATGTAGATGTTTTAGAGTCATTCTCTTCTGGGTTTGTGTCTTGAGCATTCCCATCGCCATAACAGCTTTTGATGGCAGGATTCTTTTTATGTTTGCTCAGCTACTTCCTGAATTCCTACTAATTCACCAGCCAAGAATTTTGCTTCCCTCTCACTGTTGAGAGTACCACCATATTTTTAGTTACCCAGGTTTGTAACCTTGGGGTCTACAATTCTTCACTGTCACCTGACATAAGTATCAATTGCTGAATCCTGTTTTTTCTTCTGTAGGAACTAAGTGAACCATAATGCTCCATCTCATGACTCCATCCTGGATCTAGCTCAATTCCCTTTCTATTAAATTATGGGTCTAGTTCAATTTCTGTCTTGTGAGAAAACTTTATTGCACTGTTTGAACCTAACCCTGCGTGGTTGGGAAGCTAGACCACCTCTACCTGTTGCTTCGATTCCCTTAACTAATGAGCTAGATTATGGTGACCAGAAACTGAGTCAGATCCAAAGACTGATGCAAGCATTTTCTCACAATTATACATCTCAAGCAACCCATATGTCTTATCTGAAAACTGGTCCCAAACAGGTCAATCAGCTATTGTTTCCACTTTCCTTTGATTGAATACAGACAAAAGAGGAGTGGGACGCCTTTTTCTCATTTCAGGGATTTACACCTGTTTGCTCTCCCTCTCCCAATTTAGAAAGTCCCTAATCTTTCCTCCAATTAGAAATCAGATTACCTAATTTTGTATCCTGATTGTTTTCTTTAAATTAATTGGTCTCATTTGATTAATCATCCTTAATACCTAAAAATCTGTCTCTGTATTTAGGGGTCTTTGGACTGACTGGGGAGTTCACTGATATTTATTCTGTTTTGCTAATAAATAGCATAGTTTGGATTCTTTCCTCAGTTATTATCCACCACACTACCTCTATAATATGTCAATATATGGTATTTTTTTTTTGCCTTTTTGGAGGGCAATTGGGGTTAAGTAACTTGCCCAAGGTCACACGGCTAGTTTTTGTGTGTGTGTGTTAAGTGTCTGAGGCCGGAACCAAACTCTGGTCCTCCTGACTCCAGCACTGGTGCTTTACTCACTGGGCCACCTAGCCGCCCCAGTTTTTGTTTTGTTTTGTTTTTTTTATATGCAATCAGGGTTAAGTAACTTGCTCAAGGTTACAGGGCCAGTTAAGTCCTACTCTACTCTCACCCAGACTATTCCAGAAGCCTCCAAATTGGTCTCAAGGCCTCCCGTCTCTCTCCACTACACTTTTATCTTTCACAGAACTGCCAAAGTGATTTTCCTAAAGGTCTTATTTAACTTGGCACCTTCCTCCCCAAGGATGCCCTTTTATTTTTAGAATCAAATTTAAATGTTGGGCAGGTATTTAAAGCTTTGTACAAATGGGTCCCTTCCTATGTTAACGAACTCCTTATATATTACTATCTTCCATACACTCTGTGGTCTGGCTATACTGATCTACTTGCTATTCCTCATATATAATGTTCCATGTCACAGCTCTGTGACACTGTACTGGCTATAAGGAGTTGTGGGAATATGGTAGTATATTAGGATCAAAGGGAGCTCAAATTCCCCAAAAATATGCCAGTAAAGTTCTAAGAATGAATCAGAACTATGAAGGAAGATGCTGTCTGAATCCAGAAAGGAATATTGCTGTAGTGTAGAAAATGATGAACTGGTTGATTTAGAAAAACATGGAAAGCCTTGGACTTATGAAGGAAGATGCTATCCACCTTCAGAGAAACAGATGATAGGAAGAAATAAATATAGTATAGTTTTACATATATGTGTAAGAATATATATGTCTGTTTATAGATATCTATGTATATGTGCGTACACGTACACGTACACACACACCCCTCCATGATTAATTGCAGCCCTCTGGGGGGAGGGGAAGAAAAGCTGGGCAGCTTTGAAAACAATGTATAGTACTTATTATATAGGTTTTCTTGAAATGGAAAATATTTTATATTGAATCCTCTCTTAAGGTCTGCTGTGTACATGGCAATGTTTTTTTTTTTCTTTTCTCATTTTGTATTTAAGTGTAAAAAAAAAAAAAATTACCAAAAATAGGAAGGAGGGAGGGAGGGAAGGAGGGAGGAAAGAAGGAAGGAAGGAAGGAAGGAAGGAAGGAAGGAAGGAAGGAAGGAA
>NW_027187398.1:8566572-8683242 GCF_028583685.1 Petaurus breviceps papuanus
GAAGGAAGGAAGGAAGGAAGGAAGGAAGGAAGGAAGGAAGGAAGGAAGGAAGGAAGGAAGGAAGGAAGGAAAATAAATTAGATATAAACGGCTCCATTTGGTCCAAGATGCACACAGAGACTGCCAGAATCCTGCTATTTCATGTAGTGGTCACAAGCCAGGGTAGGTGGAAGCCAAAGTATAAAATAGCTTAACTGAACAGTAGGAGGCAAGACCAAAGCACTGCCTGGAGTGGCAAACATAAGAACAAACGACAGAGTCAGAACATCAGCAAGGAAAAGATAACACAAAGGACCTACTGCCAGCAGGAGACCAATTTTGAGCAGTGCTCCAAGTGAGACAATCAACGGTTTTAGCTGAAAAAAGAGAGGGTTAGACCAGCATGGGAAATCATACCTTACCCATCCTATATGCAGACTGGACATGAACCTTACAAGGAAATAAGGCTAGACAATTCCCAGAGACTATAGGGCCTAATCTTAGCTACCAAATTAAAGATCAAGTAAGACCTACACGCAACATCCAGTAGTAGAGGAACAGAGCTTGAAGGAAGCAAAAGCCCTCAATTCAGAAATGGAGGCAGGGCATATAAGTAAACAGAAGAAAAGAGAACACAATGAAGAAATACTTTAACCTTAGAGAAGTCTAAGGGGTAAATCCACAATAAGAGAGTAAATCCACATATTCAAGTAGAGGCTTCTAAGATAAACAAAAATGGAATTTTACGGGGAAAAAATCTAGGTAAAAAAAGAATGACAAGAAGAATTCATAGCTTAGACTGGACAGTGGTAAACCTTACCTAAGAACTGAATTCTCTAAAAATCAGACTAAAATAAACCAAAATAAGTGAAAATATGAGCCAACAAGAATGTTGGAACAAAATAAAAAAGATCAAAAAAGGAAAATTTAAGATATATAGTATCCCCAAAAAATGACCCGCAAAAAAGATGGAGAGATAACCTAAGAATTATTAGACAATCTGGAATTCATAACCAAAAAATGCTTATATACTACATATCAAGAAATAATAAATAAGTACTGCTCAGATCTCTTACATCCTGAAGAGCAAAACAAAAAAATATGAAGAATTCACATCATCTCCTGAAAATTAAAACCCCCAGGAATATCAGAGCAACATCCAGGCTTCTAAGACAAAGAAAAAAGGCTGTTAAGTGGCCAAAAATAAAGATTTCAAGTATTAGAGAAGCAGAGTCAGTATCACTGAAGACTTGGCAACTATCAATATAAAGAATAGGAGAACTCAGAATACATAATTTGAAAAAGAAAAAAGTGGAGGCTTATACCCAAGAAAGACATATCTGGAAAAAGTGAGCAAAATCCTGTTAAGAAAAAAAAGTGGACCTTTGAAAATGAGAAAACTCCAGCACAGCCAGTAAGAGCACTGGCCCCAGAGTTGGGATGACCTGGGAATCGAATCCAGGCTCAGACACTTAGCACCCACCCAGAAACACCTGGCCGAGTAACCTTGAGCAAGTTACTTAACCCCAACTGCTTGAAAAAAAAAAAGAAAATGAGAAAACTCGCCCAGGACTCTCCTAGCCCTATTCATGTACTGAATAGGACCAGCTCTCAACACAGACATGAGATGGTTTGTTATGTCCTGGTCTCAAATCCAGGAATTCAGCCCGATATTCCAAGAGAGGGAGCCCCTGATCCTGATCGCCTTGATGGATCACCATGTATGCATGCTATGTAAATTGGAAGTGCTCCCTGATTCCTATCCTCAACAAACTGAAAAAAAAAAAGTCAATTCTTCAAACATTTGTGAAGGCCTAGATGTGTGTGGTAGGCACTACAGGAGGAAAAAAAAAATGTCCTGAATCATCCTTTCCATTTTCCCACCCAAAAGACATCTGCAAAACTAATTTTTGAGGAAAACTGTCACCTCCACCTCAGCATCTAGTGCAGTGCCTGACACATAGCACCAATCAAACAATGAATCAACAAGCATTTATTAAACCCTTACTATGTTCCTATGATAGGTACTGTGATAAGCACTGGGTATACACAAAAGAAGCCAAAATTTCCCATACCTTCAAGGGACTTAGATTCTAATATAAGTGAGAAAGTATCTATATATGAGACCATTCAAGATAAATACAAAGTAGGTAGAAGTGATTTAGAACTTAGAACAGAGTGCACCAGCAGGTTGGGGGTGGCATGGAAAGCGTTCTGCAGGAGGTAGCCCTTAATTGCATCTTAAAGGAAGCAAGGGATTCTAAATATCAGCATTAAGGATGGAAAATGTTCTTGGCTTAGGAAACACTCATGTGAGCACATAAGAAATTTTTGTTGAATTGTATTGAATTGAAGGATTAAAGAAGGTGTAATTCAAATCAATTATATTAAAAAAATATAGCAAGTGCCTACTAAGTGTAAAATATTTCATTAGGAATAAAAATGAAATACAATCTCTGCCCTAAAGCACTTACAACTAATGGGAGGAGGGAGAGATATACCATATACACAAATAAGTGGAATATAAAGTGGACTATATGGAAGCAAAGACATGATCCAGGAAAAGTGCTTAAGGAACAGATAAGGAGGAAGAGAAGAAATTTTCTAATGGTGAAATTGGAGAAAACTTCAGGAAGAGGAGACCAAAAATGAAGATAAATTGGTAATAGATTAGCCAATGAGCATTTGATACATGTTTACCACATGATAAATACTATGCTAAGGATTGGGAATACAATAAAAGGCAAAAGCAATCTCTACCCTTAAAGAAGTTAGTTACTACATTACTTACATCCTTCTAGTGATGAATTTTCATTTTCTAAGGGATGTCTAAGTGTTATGGGACACTCCCAAGATATCAAAATGCATAACAGAGAAATCTGTTGTATACTGGGCAGGCTTTCAAAAAAATTTTCAAAAGTATATTGGAGGGTGTAAGGGTTATGGGATTTAAAGATCTTCCATGCCCCATTGGACGTGCTGACGTAGCAGGAAGGGGCGGAGCAAGAGAAAGCAAAAGCCAGAGAAAGCGAAAGCCAAGCTAGCGTTCCTGCGGTGGCTGGTGGTGGTGGCCACAGCGGCGGCAGCAGCAGAGGCAGCGGCAGCACGAAGCCCTTTTTGAGTTAGGACTGCTAAGGACTCCTGCTGAGGACTGCCAGGGGCCGGAGCTGCTGGGAGCGCGCTTCCAGGACGCTGGGTGGTTGCTGTGAGTGGGGAGAGGAGGACCTTTGCCTGAGGTTCTGTTTTAAAGGCTTGTTTTGTTCTGTTTTAAAGGCTTGAAAATGTGGGTGCTTTCTACTTTATCTACCTGTGCCAATATCATAACTACTCTGATGGCTTTCACTTTCTGGTTTTGGGACTCAGTCTTTTGGTATCTTAATAAATTTTCCAGCTTATTCCCTTATATGACAAGCATGATGTATTTTGTGATGGATAATTATATCAGCATATCTGTAATCTCCATAGGCATTGTGAATATGGCATTGCTGATACAGAGGGGCAGCCAGGTAGCACAGCAAGTAAGAGCACCGGCCCCAGAGTCAGGATGACCTGGGGATCGAATCCAGGCTCAGACACTTAGCACCCACATAGAAACACCTGGCCGTGTAACCTTGAACAAGTGGCTTAAAAAAAAAAGGCAGAGTGAAGAGATATAGAAACGTAGTTTTCACAGGTAGAAATATGAATGATATTACATATGCAAGAAAATATCAGAGTATTAGTAGAAATCTATACATAAAAACTGTATAATATATAAACAAACAAAAAAAAAGAAAATGAGAAAACTCATTCATAGTAGGTGGAAGGAAAACAAAATAACATGAGTTAACAGAGGGAGTCAAGGCCAAAGCAATGACCAACATGGCAGATGTAAGAACGAAGGACAGAGCCAGAGTATCAGTAAGAAAAAGGTAACAGAGAATTCAACCTTCTGGAATCAAATTAAAAGCTGGGTGGATATTTAAAGCTTTGTACAACTAGGTCCTTTCTTATGGTAACAAACTATCTTCCGGTCTAGTTCCACTACCCGACTTGATGTTCCTCACACATAATGCTCCATGTCACAGCTCTATGAGACTGAAGCATTCCTGAACAGCCAGAACTGAGTGGACATTGTGAAATAAAGAGCAGACAAGAGAGACATGAAAAAAAAAACATATTTAATCACTATGAGAGGTTAACTAGCATACCTGCCAACAGAAGAAGAAAAATCAAATGTCCTCTCAGGGTCTTAGTGTCTTCAAGATTCACGGGGGAAGTTAATTAAAACAGGTAAAAAAAGGTATATAGGTGATTTTCTTGGATTTTTGATGGTCTTCAGAGAAGGAAACAGAGGGACAGTGTTCTGTATGGTCTTAGAAGAAGGAAATGAGAGGGACTATACTGAAATGGGAAAAGAAAAAGAAAAGGAACTCACTAGCCCACATAATAGGGTTGAAACATAACGTAGAGTATATGAACATGAAGCAAGGGGTGGGGGAATGACAGATATGCTATGAAATGTACTTTTATCTAAACACAAAGATCACATCACAATATATTAAATTTGACAGTAATACAGTAGGGAACAGAAAGGACAGGGCAGTTGAAAGAGAAAACATAATTAAAACAAATTCTAATAGCAGAAGGGAATTAAAGTAAGAGGAATTAAAAAGACAGAACTAAAGAATAATGCTCAGGAATCAAGGATAAGAAAAGGAAAAGGAAGGATGAAAAATGTAGGAAAATGCTGGTAAACTCTTTTACTCCTTGCTTATGAAAAAAAGGGAGGAAGCAAAGAAAAGATGAAATGAAATACACAAACAAAAAGAGGATGGAGAATGGAAAAATTCTTCTTACATCCTCCACTACCTAAAAATGACACCCAGAAAATTCTCATCAACTTTTCTAGATGTCATCATCTTAAGAAACTCATCATTCTGCAAGAAGAAATCAACTCAGAAACTCACACCTCCTCAGTTCATTTCCCACCCTGTATGACATGATCATGACTCTGCTAATAACTTTCTCCCGACACAAACATCTGATTTTCATTCTTTTTTAAACACATGTTGTCTCCCTCATTAAGCTGTGAACTGCTTGAGGGTAGGGACTTTCTTATGCTTTTCTTGGTACCTCCAGCACTGAGTAAAGTGCTAGGTACATCAGACACTTAATAGATATTTTCTGACTCTGACACAATAAATAATAATTATGAACTGAGAAAACTATATGCAATAAAGGGCCTTTGAAGAAAAAATATTTTTTAAGTAACAAACACTTAACTCTAAAAGAACTGATGGGTCAAAGAACAAAGCATAGAAACCAAAGAAAAATTTCAGAAAAGAAATTTATGAGGTAACATACCAAAAACTAAAGGAATATAGCTAAAGAAATCTTTACCAGAAAATGTATATCACTAAATTCTAACACTGTCCCCTGCCCCCCAAAAAAGGAAAAAAGAGATCAATGAATTAGGTATACAAGTGAAATAATTAGAAAAGTAACAAATTAAAAACCTTCAAGTAAACACAAAAGTAAAAATTCAAAAATCAAAGAATTAAACAGAAATTGAAAGAAAAAAATTTAAACCAGGAGCTATTTTTAATTAAAATAATAATTTTAAAAACAGAAAATGGTTACCTACTTGAATTTCTGAAATGGAGACAAAAATGAAGTATTCGTTTCAAAAATGAGAAAGGAGAATTCACAACCATATTCAACAAAATAAAGCAAACTGTATGAAATTATTTTGCTCAGTTATATGCCAAAAAAACTTACTGTGTAGATTAAATGGATGGATTATTACAGAACTATAACATAGCCAGCTAAAATAAGAAATAATTATTTAAATAATCCTGTACCAGAAAAAATTGAACAAGGCACATATAAACTATCAAGAATTTTTCAAATGCCATAGATTTACAAGTGAATTCTAACAAGCATAAAAAGAGTATTTTTAGCAAATATATAACATATTTAAAATATCATGTGGTATAAAAACATTAGATTTATACCATGAATACAGGGTTGACTCCATAAGAAAAACTATGAACATATCAATAACAAAAATGAGAAAACACTCATGATTTTATCTATAGACATTGAAAAGACTCATGTCAAAATCTAAAACCCATTTCTGTTAAAAATAAGAACAAAAACTAGAAATCAAAGGAATTAAAGTAGTTTTCCCTAACATTCTAAGTATAATCTATCTAAAACCAACGACATTTGTGTAACAGAAAAATAAGAGTGTGTCTAACATTTGTCTACAGTGTTCCTGTACTCCTTCCAAAGATCCAAGGGACAAAAAAAGCAAGAATATTTGTTATCACCACTATTTAATTTGGTGCTAGAAAGTCTGACTATTGTAGTAAGACAAGAAAAAGAAATCAAGGGAATAAACACAGGCAAAAAGAAATTAGCAATTGGATATCCCATGTTTTGGATGTTTCATCTTCCATATGTCTGGAATGATCACTCCCCTCACTACACTTCTTTAAATTCCTGATTTCCTTTAAGACTCAACTCAAGTGCCCCCTACTTGGCAAGAAAACACACTTATTTCCTGGAGCTATTGGTACCTTCTACTTTAGCATTGCTCTGTATCTATTTGTAGGTATCCTCGTAAATAACTGTATACCTTCTCTCTCTGTCTGTCTGTCTGTCTGTCTGTCTCTCTCTCCTCTAAGTCAAAAACCATTTTATTTTCCTTTTTGTCTCCACAGCAAGCAGAGAGGGGCTGAGTCTATCAGCAGTCTATTCTTGATCATACTTAAACCCAAGTCAGGCATTTTCAGGGTTCAGACCAGCACAATAATCAGACTTTTTCCTACATCACACCACTTTTTGGTAACATTGAAAGGCGGTAGGTCCCTAGTCTGGTAAGTCCCTGAGATGGTGAAAATACAACACTCAATATCTATATTTAAAAGAAGAATCCAAGATGACAAAAGCTCAGTTCAGATATACCGACAAAGAAGTATGCAGAATTTGGCCCTAACATAAAAACTGAAGTCAAGAAGTAGACAGAAAAGAAAAGCAAACAAAAAGAATCCTACCACAAAAAGCTACTGAGACAGGAGTGCTTAAGACACAAACTCAGAAAAAGAAAATGATTACAAAATATCCACAAGCAAAGGCTCTCCTAAAAGTTTTTATTTTAAATAAACGAAATGAAAGTACTAGAGATGAAAAAAGGAAAAAGAAATGAGAGTTATGAAAGTACTGGAAAGTACTTTAGGAAGCATCCAACTTCCTAAAATTAAAAGAGGCACAAATAAAAGTCAAGGGCCCTATGCTGTATACAGAGCAAATAGAGAAGGAAACAACAATTGTGTGGTTCTGACCCCAGTGGGAGGATTGGGGTCTCAGATCCAGACCCCTAGACTTTGGTAAGTGTAAAAAAGTATTTATACTTTACTTTCAGGGGAAGTATGAAGGAGTTCCTAAATCACTTGATGAAATTATAGGGCAGTAGCCATTGTTTGAAGGATCAGATATACTCCCTGGAGACATTAAAAAATCAAAAGCACACTCTGAGAAGTTAGTTATTCCTGGCAATACAGAGCCAGCTCTTGAAAGCAAACAGCTTTTTGCTTTGTGAATCTTTGGAGATAATAGATTTCTTTCTCTTTCCTCCCCACAGCTGGCTACAGAAATTTGCAGCTCAGTAACCTGTCTAGTAAAAAATACTATGTCAGTTAGAGAGCAGGTCCCAGATTTAGCTGCAAAGCTGGAGTGAGATACAGAAAGGAGGTAAGCCCAGGGAGACCAGCAAAAGTAAAGAACAGAATGTGCTCAGATAAGACATTATACTTAGAGGGCACAGTGAGGATGAGTAAAGACATCAGGGACCTGCAGTGCCAGAGATACAAGTTGTCCTGGTCAAGTACATCCCCTAGGTATATGCTTCTTTATACATGTACTCCGTGTGTGTGTACCTCTTCTTCCTACTAATGTTGTACATATATATGGGAAAGTATGCTCTAGATTTATGAGAAGAATCTTTTGTTCATATTATTCAAGCCATGTCATTTCCACAAATACCTCTGCTTTGAACTAAGTGTTTTACTCTGTTGACTATTAAAGCTGAATGAAGGAGTTGGGGCTCATGAGCTATAGATTCTACAGAATACCTTGAACCTGAGGAAGTCATTTAATAGGAGAACTACCCTTTGAATATAAGTGGGGAAGTAGAGCCCATAGAGAAGACTACATACACAGTAACTACAACAATGTAAATGAAAAGATCATCAAAAGTAAACTAAACTTTGAGTACAGGAAAAAACAAAGAAGGTCCTAGAAGAGATAATGAAATTAGCCCTCCTCCTTTACAACAGAGATGTACAGTAACTACTATAACAAAATACTGTACTTATAAGACACAGGCACACACAGATCTAAGACTGAGCATTCCCACTGGCCCTTTCAGTTCCCTTTGGGGATAGGGCTCTTGAACATAAACAATGTCACTGTACTGGATGTTTCTGCCTGTGTTTTTTTTTTTTTTTGTCACAGAGGTTTCAATCTGGGGCCTGGGTGGGAAATAACTATGATGTAAACACAATACAAATCAATGAATTTAAAAAAAAAAATCATACAAACTATACTGACCAAGCTTGTCCTCTCCTCAAAAGAGATGAGAAAAGGCACCTCCCTTCTTTCTTTGCAGTCATGGAGAACTGATTATATAGCTATACAATGTCAGTCATGGAAGAGGTGTTCATTTGTTTTACTTGCTTTTTTCCCCTCCTATTTCTTATGTATTCTTTGTTAAAAGAAGGAGATGTTTGGGTTGGGAAAGGGAGAGGAATATATTCAGAAATTAATATTAATATAAAAAGAAAGAAGATACAGGTATAAATAAAAGATATAAATAAATAAAAATTAAAGCCACATAAAACCTGTTAGAAAATCAAAGAAGAAAAAAGGAGTCCAAGATGATTCTAAGAGAGTCAGGATGGTACCGATGATTAAAAATGGTGTGGAGTAGGGGAAGAGTCTTGAGGAAATCCAGGTTTTTGGTGGGGAGGTCTCAATGAGAAGCTTTTTTAATAATAATGTATCTGAGATAATAGTGCCATACTCTAGTATTCTAATATATCTCATTGAAATGAATATGCTGTTCAGTTATATAGATTGCAGCCCATCCACATCTGCTCATTTTGTGCAATGTCAATCCATATGTTCCCACAAATCTCTGCCTTAATGTCCACTCAGTATCTTGGAGGCCTGTCATTCTACTGACATTACATATTAACACCAAGTGAAGGTTTGCTCTTGTTCTCACTATGTGACTTAACCATTTCTTTCTGGTCACACATTTCTATGATGTCATCTTTTACTCTTCTTATTCAACTTAATTCCTTATTTACAATGTGATGTAGCTGATTCATACCCATAATGCACCTTTTCTCTACTGACATTTGCTTAACTTTAATTCTTAGGAGACTAAAGTATTCCATGATTTGAAGCCATACAACTGCACCAAAAGACTAATAATATTAAGAAGATAAGCTTTTGTTTCAGGGAGAAACTTTAGGTCTGAAAGACTGCCTCTGGGAAAATAGATAATTCAGCTCACTTTTCCTACTTTCCTCCATCTATTCAATTCTAGTTCCATTCAGTTCATTGTCCATTTTTGGTGTCTGTCATAGACAGATGAATGGATAGAGATATAAATATGTAGATACAGATATATGTACACACATATGGATATGTATGTAGATATATACATGTATATACACACATGCAACACATATATACTGATAAAAAATGTTTTATGCATTCGGTCAAGTCTGAACAATAGACATTGTTGAGCTGCTTCGCATTTCATGGTTAGAATATTAAACCAAGCACCTGAAGGATTGTGGATCTCATATGGTAGGCTCTTCAATATTGTGAGGCTCTATGAAACAGCACAATGAGATTTGCAAACAGGATTGACTCGAAGACAATGACATACAAAGGTTCTCTCTTCTATGTATTCTATCTTGGATCTCCTCCATAACAGTGACAAATACCTTTAGAGACACGAATATTTATTTAATTCCTCCCTTGCTGTTACTAATCAGAAATCTGATGAACAAGGTTACATCATTTTAGAGAAATCTTGCGATTTTAGCAGAAGCATGGAACACACCTTTCTGGAGATATATCTTTTAGAGCAACATTTTGCTCCATCAAATACTTCTTTATAGTCAAGAAAAAATAAGGATGGTGAGGCCTTATAGTTTCTATATCTTTCAGGCAACTATGTAACTAAAGATGTGATCCAATACAGAAAGACGTTTGCTCTCAAGGATGCCTTCATCCTTGGGGGCAGTCAAATGGCACAATGAATACAGTACTGAGCCTGGAATCAGTAAGATTTGAGTTCAAATTCAACCACACTTACTAGTTGTACAACCCTGGACAAGTCAGTTAATCTCAGTTTTCTCAACTGTAAAAATGGGATAATAATAGCACCTACCTCACAGAGTTGTGAGGATTAAGTGAAATATTTGAAAAGAGCTTAGTTTAGTACCTGGTACATAGTAGGTACTATATAGATGCTTATTCCCTCCCCCCCTCATTTTCTGTACCTCAAAAAAGTTTATATAATTGAGAATAAGTGAAAAAGGAGAAAATGAAAAAATTTATGAAGAGCTTACTATGAGCAAAACACTGTGTCAAGAAAGGTTGCTTTCCTGGACTATACCTATGGAGGTTGTGTTAGAAGCAGAATCAGGAGTCTGACAAGGAGGAGCTTGGCAACTGCCCAGGCTTACCTGCCTTTTGATGGCAGCTGGTTTTGATGGGGATGGCAGGTCCCTTTAAAATCACAAATGGAAGTAAAGATACACATAAATGCTTATAGTCTTTATATTCCTTTTTTTGGGAATATTATAATTTCTTTTTTTAAGGAAATAAGATTCTAGATTTCCCCCCACGCCTTTATCTCCCCTTCTTTTAGATACCTTGAGAATCAATTCCTCAATAGTCTCCTTGATCTGACAATCTTGAACCATTCCATCTGCCTTATAACCTAAAACACATAACCCAACAGTTCTTCATCTTCAACATGACCTCAAACTAATCCACACTTCAGTCCTTTCCCAGGAACTCCTGCACTGGCTACTTGCCCCCTTTTTACATCTCAAATACTTGGTGAATTAGTTCACCCACACATTATCCTCAACACTTGAATCCCTTGCCGGCCTGACCTAAAATGAATCATGCCTTTCTAGATCCTGACCATGGCTTAGTCTTACCACCCAAGGCTTTCCCTCCTATTAATGTTCTATTAAATGAAAAGGGAGAAAAATCTCAAAACTGAGCTTACTGGGTTCACTACAGATCTGTTACATAGTTTCAGCTGGGTCCTCATCATAGTAAGAAAATCCTTTTTAATCTCCCTAAATGAACTGCTATTTCACTCATCATAATGGCTATTCAAATTTTGCATCCCTCCTCAAGCCTCCTACAATTTCCACTCTTACCTCAGGGTCAGAACCTCACCTCCAACTTAACAAAAAAAGAGTTTAGGCCATTCCCTGAGAACTTCTGTCTTATTGTACAGCACTCAGTCATCTCTAAGATCAAGTAAAAGTCTTATTTGGTATTTAAAGTCCTTCACAACCCAGCCCATTTCCACTTTTTTAATCTTCTTATATATTATTCCTCCCTCCATTAACTGTGCAATTCAACTACACTGATCTTTCTTATACCCAAATATTCCCAAGTTCTAATTCTACGCCCTTTCAACGACTGTTTCCCATTTCTATACTCCACCTTCTCTTTTCTACCTCCTTTCTTCCTTCGAGACTCAATTCAAATCGAGATCTTTTTGTTGGTCCTCCTACTAGTGCTTGCCTTCTAAGACTTTCATCCATTTACACTGTATATCTCTCCTATGTACAAATTTTTTTTTTGCATGCTGTCTCCCCCATTTGAATGTGAGCTTCATGAGAGCAGAAGATTGTATTTTTTTCCTTTCTTTGTATCTCCAGAGTCTTTGTATAGTACCTAGCACAAAGTAGGTACTTAATAAATGCTTGTCAACTGACTTTTAAAACTATATTGCAAAACTATATTGCTCCCAGCATGAAATGTATATACCAACTGTAATACAGCTATTTTTACCATTTTTGTTTCCCTTGGGGCTGTTTACATTCTTGTGTGAGATCTAAATGTAGTGGTTCCACTGTTACTGATGATTAAAAGGGCTTTTATTATGAAAAATATTTATAATCTAAAATTTTAATTTATTGTTTTTCTAGGTTATTTTTAAAGTGTGTGTAGTTAGTTATTTCATCAAATTTTTTAAAACCAGTTTTCCCTTCCACTGTTTCTGTGTTATGAGGTGATATTGTTCAATTTTCTACTACCCAACTAACTGTCCATAAAAGTTTACAGTTTGTGTTCTATACTGGTAACTGCCCTTGGTTATTTATAATTCTACGCCTGGAAGAGATCAAATATTTGCTTGTTGAACAGTTCCAGGCTCTTCTGGTCTTCTTGTAATACCAAATGATTAACACTGGTTATCTTCTGTAATGATGCCTATTTCTCCATTCATCTCTCTTTTTTTTATTTGGCATCAATAGCTTCTTTAAATATGTCAGTATGTAGCTGTTTTAACTGCAACACTCTATACTCTTTTTCAATTTTATTTTCTTCTACATTCAACTAAACAAGCATTTAGGAAATATCTACATGAAGCCTTTGCTATTATGAATGGCAAAGAATGGGGACTTTATATTTGTTAACTGAAAAAATTATTGCTTAGGAGCTAAGGCTACAAATACAAAGAACAAAACAATTCTGACACTAAAGAAGCTCACATCATAATGAGGGAAACAAGAAGTACATATACATAGATAAAGAATTACTATTAAGAGAGTTAAATCTAAATAAATGAGATGTATATACCAACTGACTTAATCAGTTGGGAATTAGAAAAGGTTTCCTTGATCTGAAGGTGATCCTTGATCTGCTTCTTGAAAGTAGAGACAGATTCTATAAGCCTGTCTACTTGCATACAGAAAACTGATTTGTAAGTTATACAAGCAATTTAAGAATGCCTCTCAATCTAGGTATAAAGGTTGATACTATAAGCAATCTGGGAAAGCAAGGAATAGTTTACCTGTCAGATTTGTGGAGAGGGGAAGACTTTATGACCAAACAAGAATTAGAGAGCATTATAAAATGAAAAATGGATAATTTTAATTACATTAAATTGCAAAGATTCTGTACAAATAAAGCCAATGTATCCAAGATTAGGAGGGAAGTGGAAAATTAGGAAAGAATTTTTACAACCTATGTCTCTGAGAAAGGACTCATTTCTAAAACATACAGAGAACTGAGTCAAATCTATAAGAATGCAAGTCATTCCCCAATTGATAAATGTTCAAAGGATATGAACAGGAAGTTTTCAGAGGATGAAATTAAAGATATCTACAAGCATATGGGAAAATGATCTAAATCACTACTGACTAGAGAAATGCAAATCAAAACAACTCTGAGATACCACATCTCACCAGTCCAGATTGGCTAAGATGACAAAAAACAGGAAAATGACAAATGCTTGAGAGGATGTGGACAAACTGGAACACTAATGCATTGCTGGTGTTGTGAACTGATCCAACCATTCTGGAGAGCAATCTGGAATTATGCCCAAAGGGCTATAAATAATTTCATATCCTTTCACCCAGAAAAACCACTTCTAGGGTTGTATCCCAAAGAGATCATAGAAGTGGGAGGAAGACCCATATGTACAAAAATATTTATAGCAGCTGTTTTTGTAGTGGCAAAGAACTGGAAATTAAGGGGGTGCCCATCAACTGGGGAATGGCTGAACAAGTTGTGGTATATGCATGTAATGGAATACTATTGTGATGTAAGAAATGAGGAGCAGGTGGACTTCATTTTTACCTGGAGAGGCTTGTATGAACTGATGCTGAGTGAGAAGAGTAGAACCAGGAGAAATTTGTACACAATTACAGACACAAGGTATGTGTGACGACCAACTTTGATAGACTGGACTCTTCTCAGCAATGCAGGGTTATAAGTCAACCCCAAAAGACTCATGATGGAGAGAGATGTCTACATCCAGAGAAAGAACTGAGTTTGAATCCAGATTGAAGCAAACTACCTGCTTTTTTTCTTTTTCTTGCTTGGTTTTGTTTCTTCTTTCCCATTGTTCATTCCATCTGATATAGTCCTTCTTTATAACCTGACTAATGTCTAATGTGAAAGTATTTGCAGATCCTATACTTGATTGTATGCCACCATGGGCGGGGGGGGAGAGGAGGGAGAGAAAATTTGAAACTCAAGGAATTGTGGAACTGAATCTTGTAAACTAAAACAAACGAATTAATAAAGACCAAAAAAAATTTTTTTAATGGAATAATTAAAAAAAAAAGAATGCCTCTCAACTTAGAAATAGTAAAAAATGAACTTTGGTGTGTTTTAGCAGGGAGGAAAACGATCTTATTTGATATGCAACAAAAACAGGTGAGTTGAGAAATGAACATTGCTAGGAGGCTATGAGAGGAAAGGGATGGAAGGGGTACCCCCAAGGAGAAGGAAAAATTGAATTAGATGATTTATCTCCTTTTACAACTCTAAAATTCTATGATGCTGGGTAGAGTAACTATGATTAATTATAAGGTATTGTGTTAGCCAAAGTTTCAAGAAGGAAATGTCAATATATTGAATGTTACTGTGAGACCAAGAAGAATAAGATCTGAGAAGAAATTATTGGATTGCTGGATGCAGAAGTAATCATAAATCATTAAGAGATATGTTTTAGGTAGTTTAGAATCCAGATTACAGAAGGTTAAAAAGTGGGAGTATAAGTCAATGCATGAACAGACCATTCATTTGAGAATGGAAACAAAAGAAAGGATGCAAATAAGAAAACAGAATCATCACTAGAACTAAAAGAGGCCTCAAAAGTTTTCCAGTCTAATCCAAACGTTTTAAAGGTAAAGAAACTAGGGCCCAGGAAGGTAAAATGACTTACTCACAAAACAGTAAGAAGAAGCAGTATTTAAATCCAGATCCTGGGATTTCAAAGGCAGTGCTCTCTTTCTATGGTAGATAGATTCTCCTTCCCCACCATAGGAAAGCTTATCTATGCTGGTAGGCAAGAAGAATGAGCTGGCAGAGGATAGTCAACTTAAAAAAATATTTATATCAATCAAACTACCAAAGAATTATTTTACAGAACTAGAAAAAAAAATAACCAAATTCATTTGGAAGAACAGAGAATTAATAGGAAAAAAAGTGAATGGAAGTTAGTCTAGCACTATCAAATCTCAAACTACACCACAAAGCAGTAATCATTAAAACTATCTGGAACTACATAAGAAATAGACTGGTCAATGGAATGGATTAGGTACACAATATACAGAAATAACTGACCACAGTAATCTAGTATTGGATAAACACAAAGATCCAAACTACTGGGGCAAGAACTCACTGACAAAAACTTCTAGGAAAACTGGAAAGCAGTCTGGCATAAATGAGACATACATAGATCAATAACATCTCACACCACATACCAAGGTAAGGTCAAAGAGGGTATGCGATTTAGGTATGTGATCCTTAAAGAAGGATATCATAAAGAAACTGGAAATTAGGTGAGTATGGAAAAAAATTACCTGTCAGATTTATGGGTAAAGGGAAGAGTTTAAGACCAAACAAAAGATAGAAAGGATCATGGGAGGTAAAATGAATGTTAAAATGCTCTAAATAACTAATAATTAGAGAAATGCAAATTAAAACAACTTTGAGGTACCACCTCACACCTATCAGATTGACTAACCTGACAGAAAAGGAAAATGACAAATGCTAGAGGCTATGTGGGAAAATAGGGACATTAATGTATTGTTGGTGGAGTTGCAAAGTGGTCCAGCCATTCTGGAAAACAGTTAGGAACTATGCCCAAAGGTCTATAAGGTCTATAAAAATGTGCATACCCTGTAATCCAACACTATCAGTATTAGGTCTGTATTCTAAAGATATCAAAGAAAAAGGGAAAGGACTTGTGTGTGTATACACACACACACAAATATCTATAACCGTTCTTTTTGTGGTGACAAAGAACTGGAAATTGAGGGGATGCCCATCAACTGGTAATGGATGAATAGGTTGTGGTACACATTTGTGATGAAATAGTATTGCACCATAAGAAATAATGAGCAGGCGGATTTCGGAAAAACCCGGAGAAGGGAAGTGATGCAGAGTGAATTGAGCAGAACCAGAAGAACATTGTACATGGTAACAGCAACAATGCGTGATGATCAGCTATGAAGTTCTCAGCAATACAATGATCTACGACAATTCCAAAAGACTCGGTGATGGAAAATGCTTCCCATATTCAGAGAAAAACTATGGCGTCTGAATGCAGATTGAAGTATACTATTTTCACTTTTATGTTGTTTTTTTCTTTCTTGTGTTTTTTTCCCTTTTGTTCTGATTCTTCTTTCACAATATGGCTAACATAGAAATATGTTTAACATGATGGTACATGTATAACCTATATCAGATTGCTTGCTGTCCTGGGGAGGGAAAGAGAAAAAATTGTAACTCAAAATCTTACAAAAATGAATGTTGAAAACTAGCTTTACATGTAATTGGGAAAAAAAAATACTATCAAGTAGGAGAAAAAAAAAGAGCTCCAAGGTCATCTATTCCAGAGGTAGCAAACATAACCACACCGACCCCCACCTCGACTCCACCTTACCCCGGCCCCATGCAGCCAATAGCACTCCCCACTGCCACCCAAAATAGATTAAAATTTAATTTGGAAATATTTTTTAAAAGTTAAATATACTGGGGCGGCTAGGCACAATGAGTAAGAGCACTGGCCCTAGAGTCAGGAGGACCTGGAATCAGTTCTGGCCTCAGATACTTAACACCCAGACAAAAAAACTGTCCATGTAACCTTGAGCAAGTTACTTAATCCCAACTGCTTTAAAAAAAAATAGAAAATTAAATATACCAAAAACGTAGATAATTTTACATTTTAAAACTAGGTCAGCATGCAGCTCTCAGAGATCCTTATGAATGGACTAGTGACCACAGTTTATATTTGAATTTGACAGCATTTCCAATTAATAGTTATCCAACTTCTAGGATGTACTGAAGCCAGCTCTAACCAGTTTAGGAAAACAGATTGTTAAATTTTCAGTATGAGCTATTATGCCCCAGAAATTGACAATGATTATAAATCAGAGATGGATTTATTGTTTCATTAACTGAAGAATTTGAAAAAAAAAAAGTGTTACTTCAGGTTAAACTTAAAAGTGTGTTAATATCCCCTGCCCTCCAAAACAAACACAAAGAACCTGGCTATTTCACATCTGTCAAGGGAGAAAAAAAGAAATGATGAAGGGGATAGTCCAGAAAAGCCTGGAAAGACTTGAACTGATGCAAAATGAAGTGAGCAGAACAAGAAGAACACTGAACATAGTAACAGCAATATTTTTAAAATAATCAACTGTTAAAGCTTTAGCTACTCTGATCAATTAATGATCTATGACAATTCCAAAGAACTAATGATAAAAACTGATATCCACCTACAGAAAGAAGTGATGAACTCTGAATACAGATTGAAGAATACTTTTTTCCCACTTTGTTTTTCTTGCTTTGGGGGCTTGCTGTTGTTTCTTTGGCAACATGGCTAATAAGGAAATATATTTTACATGACTGCATATATAAAGGGTATCATATTACTTGTCTTCTCAATGGGGGAGATCTCATCTGGGAGACAGGAGAGAATTTAGAACTGAAATTTTAAAAAAATTAATGTAAAATAATTTTTTTTACAATATTCATTGAATGTCTACTTGTACACAGAGCACAATGTTGGTTATCAGTTCAATATGGGTGATAAGGATACATACAGGAATAAGTGCAGATCTTACAAAAGGTCTGTGGTAGGTTCACTACTAACTGGGGAAGAATGATAAAGAGAGACTTCATGGAGGAGATGCTGCTGACTTTAGATTTAAAGTAATTCAGCAGGAGAAGCCTAGGAGGAAAAACATTCCAGAAATAAGCAGGGAATAGTCAAGAAACAAAGAACAGTCCAATTTGGATGGAGTGTGTAAATAGGATGAGATGAGTTTTAAAGTCTTTAGCTCAAAATATATAAAGCAGAATAAAATAAAGCTGGAAAGTTAAGGATGGTACCAGATTGAATGATGGCTTGAATATTAAAGGAGTTTGAATTTTATTTCAGAAGCAACAGGAAAACACTAAAACTATTTTTTTTTTTGCCTTTTTTTTTTGGAGGGCAATTGGGGGTTAAGTGAGTTGCCCCAAGGTCACAGGGCTAGTTTTGTGTGAAGTGTCTGAGGCTGGATTTGAACTCAGGTCCTCTTGATTCCAGGGCAGATGCTCTATTCACTGCGCCACCTAGCCACCCCAACCACTAAAACTTTAAGCAAAGTAGTGACATGAGCAAAGATATATGCACAAGGCTGATTAGTTTGGCAAGACACAGACAAATTAGTGGCAAGAGAGAATGATGTCTGAGAATCTGTTACACAGTTAAAACAAAAAAGTATAGAAAGATAGTAATTAATGGCAGCATAGGGAAGTAGCAGTAAAAATAGAGAATTTTAAAGGGGACAGGCTCATTTTGAACCAAAATTGAGGACAACTAGTGACAGGTTAGCTGTAAGATGTAAACAAGAGGGAAAATCAAAGATCAATCACTGAAGTGTTTATTAAGTGCTTACTATGATTTAGGCATCGTGCTAAACACTGGGGGCATAAAGACCTAAATAAAACAGTCTCTGTGTCTTTAAGGAGTTTACATTCTATAGGGAAAGGCAATACTACATATGTAAGTATAGACAAAACAAACACAAAGTGGCACACAGGGAGAAGGCAGCAATCAGCAGCTGTGAGTAAAACCAAGACTCAGGTAAGGGAGAAGCTTTAAAAAAGAAACTAGAAATTCTAATAAGCAGAGGTGAGAGGTGAGATTTGAGAAGGGAGGGCATTTTAAGGATGCATAGGGATAATCTGTTCAAAGCTACATAGATGAGAGATAGGATATCCTCAAGACTCAGGTAAGGGAGAAGCTTTAAAAAAGAAACTAGAAATTCTAATAAGCAGAGGTGAGAGGTGAGATTTGAGAAGGGAGGGCATTTTAAGGATGCATAGGGATAATCTGTTCAAAGCTACATAGATGAGAGATAGGATATCCTAAGGGAAGATAGATTGTAGAACAAGTAAGATTGTGGTCAGGCTATTAAAGTCTTTAAATGACAAAACAGGAGTTTCCATTTGATTCTAGATATAATAGGGAGCTACTACAGTTTACTGACTAGAAGAGTGATACAGTATGGCGTCCTTCCTCACCTTCATTTTTTATCTACAACGGCATCCTTATCAAATCACCTCAAATGCTACGTTCTTTAGGAGCCCTCACCCAGTCCCCTCCTTTCCCTCTAAGATTATGTTTTATCTGTTTGTATCTTGTATCACTTTTTAAAATTTACATTATGCCTCTCCTATTAGAGTGTAAGTTCCTTGATTTCAAGGTCCATTTTTTACTTTCTTCATAATCCAAGTGCTTACCAGTGTCTGGAACATAGTAAGCACTTAAAATACATGTTGGCTGAAAAGTTAGACTAAACGCTTTAATGATATTTTGGAAGTTGTGTAAAGATAGTTGTGTGGAAGACAGAGAGACAGACAGGAGAACAGAAGTTGTGTAGAAGGGAGAGACCAATAAGGAGTCTTGCAATAGTCACCTGAACTAGAGTGGTGACTATGTTAGTAGAGAGAAGAGGAGAGATGAGACAGATGTTGCAGAGGTAGAATCAAGAAGATTCAGCAATTGATGGGATATGGTGAAGAGTCGGGGAGAGCAAAGGATTGAGGATAACTCCATGGCTGCAAACCTGAGAGACTGCCACAACAGTGGTAAATTCAATTAAAATAAGACAGTCTGGGAAAAGACTAGAATTGGGGTGAAAATATAAAAAGATTCGTTTTGGAATTTTTGAGTTTCATATGGTTACAGGATATTCCATTCAAAATGTCCAGTAGGCAGCTAGTTAGTGATATAGCATAGAAGCTCAAGAGAAAATACAAGAGCTAGATAAACAAATTTGGGAGCTGTGTGCTTAGGAAAGTTAAAGAAGTCACCAAGACAGAAAGTAGAGAGGAGAGAGCTCAGGAAAGAACCCTGGAGGCACCCAGATAAGAGGTGGAATATAGATAATGATTTAGCAAAGGAGGAGACTGAGAAGAAGCAGTCAGGTAGGAGAACCAGGAGAGAGTAGCATCATATAAACTCAGAGAAGAAAGAATAATCAGAGGGAGAGACTGGTTAACTGTCAAAAAATAACAGCAAGATTTTGTTCATGAGAGGCTAGGTAACTGGTGGTGCTATTGATGGAAAGAACAAAGTCATAAAAAGAAGCAAAATTTTTTGAAATAATAATCAGAGGGATTTTGGTCACATAGAGTTTGAAATGTTAGTAGACCATCTAGTGATGAGAATCCTGTAGATAGCTGAAGATGTAGGACAGGGCTGGAGATATATTTTGGAATCATCTGCAAAGCACAGAAGCTGTGGAAAAAGCATAATGCAAATAACAGGGGGATAAACACCATGTCTATTCATTTAATTAGACTGTCAATGAAGAGAGTTGAATTGAAACAAAAAAGCAATTATTAAGCACAGGTTATATGCCAAACTCTGATAGGGGGTGGGGTATACAAATACAAACAAGCAAGACAGTCCTTGCTCTCAAAGAGTTTGCAGTCTAATAGGAGAATATAGGGGAGTAAGCGTTGGAAGGGGGTGTAAAATGACTATGAAGAGAGGGACGGTCAGGTAGCACAGCGAGTAAGAGCACCGGCTCCAGTGTTGGGATGACCTGGCGATCAAATCTGGGCTCCAATACTCAGCACCACACCCAGAAATAACTGGCCGTGTAACCTTGAGCAAGTTACTTAACCCCAATTGCTTAAAAAAAAAAAAAGACTACGAAGAGATGGTAGTGGGCTTACAGATGGCTAGGAAGTGGCAAAGTGGGCCCAGGACTAGAGAAAATAAAACCTTATCTTATTACCAATTCTGAGCCCCAAGACCTAGGTGCAAGAATTCAAATTCTGGTGAAAGAAGGACAAGAAGGGGACAGGATTATGGCCAGGAGATGGTTGGAAAGAGAAGAAAAGGCCAAGGAAAGCCTGCTGGGAAATGCTCACCTTAAAGTGACAAAATGAAGAACCATGAAATTAAAAAGAGAAGGAACATTACAGTGGTATGAAGAGAACCTTAAGTGAGGTGTTTATAAAATCTTTGGGGGAGTGGTCAAGAGTTTCAAATGATGCAGAGAGTTCAAAAAAGATAAGGACTGGGGGGGGGGGGGGAATACTGAATTTAGTTTTAAAGATTCTACTGATGATCTTTAAGGAAATACTTTCAATAAGGAGTTTGAAAGGGGCTGAGGAAAAAGTGCTTGGTGAAGAAGTGAAAGTAGTGAACTTGGACAACTTTTGAAAAGAAGCCTGGCAATGAAGTGAAGACATGGGATAGAAGGTTAAAGAAAATGGTTTTCAGAATTAGGGAAAGCTGGCTATTTTTGGTATTGGTTGTGCTACCACTGGGACACAAGGTCACCTCTTAAGCATGCTGATGGGCAGATGGGAAAGATCCAGGGGAGACAAATATTACAGATACATAACACAGGAGACAACTGCTGAAACCAAAGTCCTGACAGGGGCAGGAATTTAATTAGATCATAGGTTCTGAGAGAGGAATTATCATTAGTATGGAAACATTTTTCTTTGTGATCAGAAGAAAAAAAGTAGGTAATAATATTGAGAAGTTTTATCTGACAGTTAAATGAAGGAAGAGAATTGAAAGTGGTCCTTTCAGATGTTCACACTCTAGTTCTAGAAAATGTCAAAGACAAAAGAGATAAGTCAAGGTCCAGGGTAGCAAAAAGAGTGTGGTTTTAAGAGTGTAAGGAGAAAGAATAATAGTGCCAGAGGCATCATAATAATATATCTAAAAGTCAGAAGTGGATTTCAATCCTAGTTCTACTGTAAGACTTTGGACAGACCACTTCTGTGGGCCACAGCCTTCCTTCTTGGTAAAATGGGAAAACTGAGCTATATATTCTTTTGAGGTCCCTTTCAATTATGAAATTCTGTTCCTTAAGGGAACACATCCTGGAATACATTTAATTTAATTCATCAAATATTTTTAAAATTTCTACTTTGTACTTCTTTTAAAAACATGCCTCTTTAACTCTAAGATCCTCTATTTGTCAACAACTACTACATATCATTCTGAAAATGTACTAAGCTCCAAAACAATGTGAAAACCAAAGATACTACAGATAAACAAGAAACTGGGTGCCGAGGAATATATCGCTATGAATTTTCAAAGCAAAATCTCTTTCCATTTTGCTATAAAAAACCCTTTACAAAGATGCTCTAGGGAAGGCTTTGGAAATTTGGCTTCAAATATCTACCTGGTTAGGAAAAACCATTGTTACATCACATGAATTTCACCAATTAATGAAAATATGACTTGTTAAATAAGCTTTTGCCCTCATGGGTCAGTATTATTTCAGAGAAACAATTTAGCTGTCCTTTCTCCCTTTCATATAAATTCATTTTGATAATGAGCTAGTTCTTGTGATCTTTTGATAACTGTAGGAATGCAACAATCCCTGCAAATGTGACACACAGATAAGTTATTATATAAGGTAATTCATTTCTTTTAGACTTAATTAACATCTTGCAGACTACTCCATCTTCCCCCAAATTTTCTTCAGTGTAGGTTCAAAATAGTTTTCTGATCTTGCTATTAAGAATGTCAGGGGCATCTAGGTGGCTAGCCCTGGAGTCAGGAGAACCTGAGTTCAAATCCTGCCTCAGACACTTGACATGTTAGTAGCTGTGTGACTTTGGGCAAGTCACTTAACCCCTCAAATGCTATCCAAAAAGCAAAAACAAACAAACAAAAAGAATGTCAAACAGTTCATGATGAAGATTCATGGCTTGCATAGTCCTGGTAAGTCACAACCTCACTGTGCTTCAGCTCATCTTTAAAACAGAAAAACTAAATTTAATGGCCACCAAAGTTCTTTCCAGTTCTAAATCTATGATCTTCTATCATTAAAATTAATTTCAAAATTGCATGACTTATAAAAATCTTCAAAGATCAAGGTATATAAAATGATGGAGTAGAAATAAAAAGATTACAATACAAGTTCTATTTAATAGATATTTTAGATTAAAACTTCAAGTGTGGACTTGGATATTTGAAAAACGAATTATGGCTTGCACATATCTAAATATATTGAAACAATTCCAATATGTATACATCTTTTTCTTATAGTAAGGTAATAATGGGAAAGGAAATTAGTGCGCAAGTAGAGAAGTTAGATGGAGAGGGTTAAAAAGGTGATAGTTAAATTTGTAAAATTTAACTAACAAAATTAATAAGGCATTTGCAAGTGGAAAAGAATCCTAAATCAACCAAAAAGATGAATGTCATAGAAATTAAAATTATAGGTAATTAAATCAAGAGTGCTTGAGAATATTACCAGAAGCGAGGTTGTGCTTATAATTTAGGGCTCTTTAAGAAAATAATGGGGCCAACTAGGTAGCACAGTGAATAGAGCACCAGCCCTGGAGTCAGAAGGACCTTAGTTCAAATCTGGAATCAGACACTTAACACACTTAGCCATGTGACCTTGGGCAAGTCACTTAACCCCAATTGCCCTGCCCTCCCCCCTCCAAAAACAAACAAAAAATATGAAGACCATGTAAGAATCCCCTAAGAAGACCACTGTATGACTATGGAAATAGAAACTGTATTATAATTGTTTCTTTGTGTATGTTCCTTTATTTTTTTTTCAAGTTAATTTATTTTTAGTTTTCAACATTCACTTCCATAAGTGTTCAATTTTCTCCCCCTCCCCAAGATAAGCATACAATCTGATACAGGCTCTACATATACATTCCTATTAAACATATTTTCACATTAGTCTTTTTGTGTAGAAGAAGTAGAATGAATGGGAAGAACCATGAGAAAGGGAAAAGAAAGGAAAAAGAAAAGGGCAAGGGCAGGTTCAGGGGCAGGGGAGGGGAGGGGGAAAATAGTCTGGTTTGCTCTGCATTCAGAATCCATAGCTCTGGATGTGGATAACATTTTCCATCATGAATGCTTTGGAATTGTTTTGTTCACACTGCTGAGAAGAGCTAAGTCTATCAAAGTCAGTCATGGCATACTGGCTGTGTTACTGTGTACAAAGATAAGTCTTTACAGGTGTTTGCCTGTTCATCATTTCTTATAGCACAATGGTTCCATTATACTCATATACTACAATTTGTTCAGCCATTCCCCAATTGATGGGCACCTTTTAAATTTCAAGGTCTTGGACACTACAAAAAGAGCTGCTATAAATATTTTTGTACACATGGGTCCTTTTCCCATTTTTTAAAATTTATTTTTAACTTTTTTCATTTTTTAAAATCTTTTTGGGATACATCCCTAGAAGTGGTATATAGCCCTTTGGGCATAGTTCCAAATTGCACTCCCAAATGGTTCAATCAGTTCACAACTCTACAAACAATGTATCAGTGTTCATTTTCCCGCATCTTCTCCAACATTTATCATTTTCCTTTTTTGTCGTATTAGCCAATCTGATAGGCGAGATGCAGTACCTCAGAATTGTTTTGATTTGCATCTAATTATTAGTGATTTTGAGCATTTTTTAATATGACTATAGATAACTTTAATTTCTTCCTCTGACAACTGCCTGTTCATATCCTTTGACCATTTATTAATTAGGGAATGATTTGTAGTCTTGTAAATCTGACTCAGTTCTCAATTTATTTTAGAAATGAGGCCTTTAAAAGAGACAATAGTTATAAAAATTCTTTCCCAGTTTTCTGCTTCCCTCCTAATCTTGGCTGCATTGGCTTTGTTTATGCAAAAATTTTTCAATTTAATGTAATTAAAATTATCCATTTTGCATTTCATAATATTCTCTATATCTATGTTTGGTCCTAAATTCCTCCATTCTCCATAAATCTGACAGATAAACTATTCCTTGCTCCCCTAATTTGTTTATAGTATCAGCCTTTATATCTAAATCATGTACTCATTTGTACTTTATTTTGGCACGTGGTGTCAGACATTGGTCTATGCCCAGTTTCTGCCATATTATTTTCCAGTTTTCCCAGCAGTTTTTGTCAGTTAGTGAGTTATTATCCCAGAAGCTGGGGTTTGGGGGTTTATCAAACAGTAGATTGCTATAATCACTGACCTCTGTGTCTTGTATACCTAATCTATTCCATTGATCTACCCCTCTATTTCTTAGCCAATACCAAGTAGTTCTGATGACTGCAGCTTTACAATATATTTTAATATCTGGTATGGCTAGGCCACCTTCCCTAGCATTTCTTCTAATGAACTCTGTAGATATTCTGGACCTTTTGTTCTTCCAGATGAATTCTGATATTAATTTTTCTAGCTCTATAAAGTAATTGTTGGTAGTTTGATTGATATGGCACTAAGTAAATTAATTTAGGTAGAACTGTCATTTTTATTATATTAGCTCTGCTTATCCACGAGCAACTGATGTTTTTCAATCTGACTTTGTGTGAAAAGTGTTTTGTAATTGTGTTCATATATTTCCTGAGTTTCTTTTGTTAGGCAGACTCCCAAATATTTTATAATGTCTACAGTAACTCTAAATGGAATTTCTCTATCTCTTGATGTTGGTCTTTGTTAGTAATATATAGAAATGTCAATGATTTATGTGGGTATTATAATAATTTCAATCTTAATTTTGTATCCTAATTATCAAAGAATTACTTTGAACAACAACTTGTTGAAGATAAGGGTAATAATTGAGTGATAAAATTTTAATACCTTCTATGATGGTGCCTCTAACTATAGGAAAGGGAAGACATCAATGATCAACTCAACCTTATACTCCTGTCATAAAAACCAAAGTTCTATTTATTTAATATTGCTTTTTTTAAAAAGATTTTTTAAAAAAACACCTGGCAAAGCAACATGGAACACATATCTCTCTATACTCAGCTAAAGAAAAACAATGTTGTCCAAATGGCTAGATAGTTATATACTGCTTTAAGGTCTACAAAGAGCTTAACACACATTATTTCATTTTATCCTCAAAAACAACGCTATGAAGTAGGCACAAAAAGCATTTTTCACCATTTAACAGATGCAAAAACTGATACAGAGGGAAGTAAAGTGACTTGCCCATGATTAGATAGCTGTTAAGAGCCAGAATCAGGACCTGAACTCAAATCTCTCTTAATTCCAAGTACTGTGCTCTTTCCATTATATTATGCTGCCTCTCTGAAACCGACTAGTACCTCTGAAAAAACATAAGTGGAAAATGTTGGAAAAAAAATTTGTGTAAAAAATATGCTTCATTTCAGCCCAAATATTTCTGAAGTATGCCAATGATATAGATATAGCTATATATGAATTAATGTTGTTAGAAAGCATATAAGGTGACCTTCATTAAGTCTGGAATAAGTATATTAACATTTTATGAAAACATACTCACTGAACACTGCTGACTAATCATCTCTCTTAATCCACCTGGCACTATTCTATTCTACATCTTCCGGAGAGTCCACAGGTCATCACCAAACTGGGCATGTTGCCTTATCTAGGAATCCAGCCAGCCCATCTTAGGAAATAGACAGCAGGTTCATTAGATGAGAAATCAAGGTGATAGTAGGTGAAAAAGAAAACTTATGCACATGAAGGTTAGAGGAGAATGATGCATATTGGTACCTTTTGTGGCATATCATTACACAATTGGACACAATCCTCACAATTAAGAATTTCAAGAGTTTTCCTTGATAAGACTTATAACATTGTAATTCTTCATTATTCTATAATTGTCTGTCATTGAGTCTACAACAAAGAAAGATGGTTTTAGAACTATAAAGGACCTTAGATATAATCTAACACAATACCCTCTATTTAAACATGAGTACAATGAGGCCTAGAGAAGTAAAGTGACTTGACCAGGACTTCAAATGGCAATACCAGGGCTAAAATCAAGTCATCTGATTTTTGGTTCAATATGATTTTCCTCCATTCTAATTATGTTCAAGGACCAGTCAAAATACAACAAAGAATGATACTGATTGGGACACTGGAATGTAAATATCAATATAATACATATAAATAATAAATATAAATAAGATTAAAACTGTGAAAGCTATTATTTGGTATAAGTCAGAAACAAAAAACTCTTGATTGTGAATTTCATTTACATGTAAAAATTATGCCAATTTGTCCATAGGAAGCTGAAGTCTTCTGCAGCTTTTCCCCTCCACCTGTATGGATAGAGCAGCAACTATAATTTTTACCCTAGATTCTCTCCTTAAATTCTTGTCCCTCTGGGTTGGAAAGGCAAGCATTTTAGCACTTAAGCTTTCATGGCTGGTGTATGGAACTAACCTAAAAGTTAGGTCAAGAAAGGAAGTTTGTCTATAACTAATTAGATCTGAGTTTCAGATACCATTATCATGAAACATTTTAGTGTCTTGCCATATTTTTGCCTGTAGCTCTGATACATTTTCCAAAGATCTCTTCTATGCAGCTAATATCTCAGAATTAATTAGTAATGTGCACTTATTGAGCAGTCTGTATGTGAACTTCAGAGTGATTTACAGTTGTTAAAAAGAAATCAAAGATAAAAACATAGAACCATAAAAAGAAGTAGGTATATTATTAGCATTTCAAAGTAATGAGACATTGGGCTTAATTTTCCAGGACTTACACAGACTCTATCTTCAAGCAGTTCAGTTCAATAACAGCTTTTTCTGTTAGCTAGATTAACAGTGAAATGAGAAACATCCACTCTTTTCCAAACCTTATTATATGCACCATTAAATATAAACCACAATAAAAACTCAAGCAGATTCCCTAACACTGAACTGCATAGAAAAAAAAGTGAACTATTTTACCAGCCAATCACAGAATGGATTGAAGAAGTGGAAACAAAATGAAAGCAAGAGCTGAAGATGAATCTGATTAAACAAACTACAGCAGTTTTTAACTGTCTGGTACATTTATACCATAGGCTGCATGGCGAAAAACAGATAGGATCCCTGGATCATCTTCCTCCCCATTTAAGGGAGCATATGTTTCCACAATAGAAGTTATTTTGGGAAGAGAGTGGCACCTTGTTTCGTCTCCAAGATTGTAGGACAGATCATGGCTGCCCCCTCAGCTGTCTGCTTTGTGTATGCAAAGAAAGAAGGAAAAAAAAGTTCCACTGAAATGTGAAGCTCCAGGAGAATTTGCATAATAGTGTGGCTGCCATGGAGAAGCTGGGCTCCCTGCCAACTGTTCTTTTATCCACTACTACAAAATACCTCCAGCTCATGCAGCTTCCAAAACAAACAACCAAGACAGACCTGGAGGTGT
This sequence comes from Petaurus breviceps papuanus, assembly GCF_028583685.1. Classification (NCBI taxonomy): domain Eukaryota; kingdom Metazoa; phylum Chordata; class Mammalia; order Diprotodontia; family Petauridae; genus Petaurus; species Petaurus breviceps. Next base: position 8,594,996 of record NW_027187398.1, read on the forward strand.
CAGAACTCCCCATCAGAGCAGGACCTGGAGGTGGCAATTCAGCATCAGGTGTTCTTGCTCAAACAACTGTTTTCCACAAGGCCTCAATTCTACTGGAAGTGTAGCAGGGTGGAAAACTTGGGCTCATGGTCTGGACTTGCTCCTAGAGCTGATGAGGGAGAGGCTGGCAGGAGAAATGGCACATAGCCAATAAGAGACAGGCATAAGTAAAGAGTGTACCCAGCTTCTCTCATTTAGCAAGTTTCAAATTCCCAGGCTGGAGGATAACTCACCAAATCAAAAACAAGAGTTAAAGAGGAGAAAAACCACAGGGATATACTGAACACCCAATAGTAGACATAACAGTTTCTCCTGGATTCATCTAGCTAGAAGTCTCTTGCAAAGGACAAATCACTAAAACAAATTAAATGGCATCAAAAAGATACTGGTCATTTTAAATGTTTCCTTAAACTAAAAATAGCCTAGCTTTAGTCTATTTTTACAAGTAGATACTACATACAGGCAGCTCAGTTTGCCACAAGTATAATCTGCTAAAATAGAAAGGGAAAGGTTTGTTTGTTTTTAACCTTTACAAAGTAGAAAGAAATCTTGTTTTCCTATGACAGGCACATCATGGGCAGTTCTGTCACCCCTGGAAGAGGACAACTATGTTTCAGCTGAGTTTTAAAATAGAAAGGAGTTGGCATAAACCTTCAAGACTTGAAACTGAAATCTAAAAATTAACATTTTTTTCCTACCAAAAAGAATGCAAGCCTTGCCTTGAGGGCAGGAATTGTTGATTAACTGATTACAAAAACAACTTTTTAAAAAAAGTCTTATGCTAGGAATCTTCACTGGACACCATGATCCTGACATGCTAGCCTTTATACATTCTGACAATGTCATAAACTTTTCGTGTTGGTAGGGACCTTAGAGATCAGATATAGTCTATACTCTTAAGATGAAGAGTCTAAAGTACAAAAGGAATTAAATAAGTCACTTGGCTAAGATCATCCAGTAAAGGCTCTGTGAAGGGCTCCCAACACGTGATCCAGTGCTTTAACCATGCTCTCTCTTTCTTTTTATTTTTGCTTTATGGAGGGCAATTGGGGTTAAGTGACTTGCTCAAGGTCACACGGCTAGTTTTTGTGTTAAGTGTCTGAGGTCTCATTTGAACTCAGGTCCTCCTGAATCCAGAGCCAGTGCCCTATTCACTGCGCCACCTAGCTATCCCAACCACACTTTCTAATATTTTTGGCCTAGCTGAGGAAAAAAAACAACATATATTTTATGAAGACAAGTGCTCAGTAGAAATTTCTCTTAAGATCTGCTTTGTAACAAGTTATTGCTGAATACACGTGTAATGTCCCCTTTCCATTTTCATATTCAAATTTTCAGACATAAGAAATTCATTATAACTTAAAGGAGAGAGCATTAAGAATTGGGGTAATTTTGCATAACGAAAATTCCAACATAAAGATCCCTTCCAACTCTTAGGATTTTATCATTCCATGATGCTAACTTCAACAATTCTTTGAACTGCAAAGGCCCTTTCCTATGTTTTACCCTGTCTCAAACTTGAGGGCTCAGTACTCAACTAGGGAATATCTATACAAGACTAAGATGGCAGACTGTGATATTCCATGGAGAATCAGTTCTTAGTCACCCTTGGGTTTGGTAAAGGCTCACTAAAAGCACTGGTCTCTGGGTAAAAATTTTTAAAAAGTAATTTTTAAAATATATGTATATATAGTTATATATGTGTTTGTCTCCCTCCCCCAATTAGAATATAAGTTTCTTCCGAGCAGAGATTGCTTCATTCTTTGTAATTATATAATCAGCACCTAGCACAGTGCTTGTAACACAGTATGTTTTTAGTAACCAAGGATGACCTAGTATAAAGACAAAATGTGGAAACTTACAGCAATTGTGGGGAGGAAGGGGAGGATTGCTCCTCTGCATGCAATGCAGAAAAGCCATTAACCGTTATGTGCCTACTACGTGCACTGAACTATTTTATGTGGTAGATAAAAAGGTCCTGCACTCAAGGACGTATGCATATGTATATAAAATTTAGTAGAAACAATTCTGAAACTTGACTGGCTCTTAGAGATCACTAAAACCAATTCCCCTTCACTGCAGATGAGGATACTGAGGAGCAAAGAAAGGAAATGACTCAAAAGATCACAAAACAGTCACTAGAAGAACTGAAATCAGTCTCCTGATGCCAATTCTATACTATTCCCTTGGGGTAGTAAACTAAAATTGTTTCAAATGACAACTGAAGTTTTTATTTTAGCAGATGAAGACAACATATTAAATACAGCAAACACTGATAAGAACCTCCAACCTAGGTCAAAGAGAATTTGATTTTCTCAAATTGTAAGTTGTATATTTTAGTTGGCTTTTATGGCTTGTAAACCTTAAAGTGATAAAGAAAGCAGACTTATTAATATTATTATTGTCATCATCATCATTATTTTTGTTTCCCCTCAGTCAACAATTCTTTGTATCTATACCATTTTTTTCCTTCTCTGGGCCCCCCACCCCACCACTTTGTTTTAGGAAAACACACTGATTTCTTGAAGATTACTGAAACTCAAGTTACTCTATTTTGTGGAAGAAATGACAGTTAAAAAAAGTAAAGGAGTGAAGAGTCAATTTCTCCCTCTTTGACCAGAAGCAAAGATGAAAAGTAACAGATGCAGAGCAGGCAATATGCATTTACTTCAAATTTTCAAAATGCGAAGAAATAATCTTGTACACATTTTCCCTAAACTGTTGCTGGCAGCAAACACCTAAAACGAAAAGCTGTTGCCAAGCTACTCCACCTTTTGATAGAAAATTGTCAGTACTGACTGTGAATCCACCAGCAATCTTCTGCAATCTTCCACCTATGCAACCAAGGACAGTACAAAAACCTATAAAATAACTACACTCAGCAATTTTGTACAGAAATGAAGAGGTAGAGTCCAGAGGTAGGTTCAACATCTTGTTTCATTGTCTTAAATATGAATACTTAAGACTGTTATTGTCACCTTTCTGCTTCCACACACATTTTCAGATGTTAGTAATTCAATGTAGTTCAACTATAAATAGTTAGCATATTCCAGTGCATATGTCTATCATCTGTGCTTTAATTTAATGACAAAATGCTTTAGTATTCCTCCTGTGTTTTAACTTCCTAAGAAAGTATCAGGAAATATTATATACTAGGACTCAAGCTATTTAAAAAAACCAGGGTAAAGTATACATAGAAGACTTGAACAAATCTGTCACAGAAATAAAAAATATTAGAGAACATCCAGACTTCACAGTTCAGAAATGGTTGTTGCTATTTAAGAATTCTTTCAAATTTCCACAATTTTTAAAGACATAAACTTGTATCTAATCACCTGCATTTTCTTATTCCAAATACTAAAATACAGCAAAACCAGAGTTTTATTAAAAGCATGATATATGAGACTTGAAGATAGATCCTTATTTACACAAAAGGATTAAGACAACTAGAGTAACATGCAAAATGCCACCCTACTCCCTAGATGTTTCTAACTAAACAACAGTATACTTCTCTTATCTATTGCACTAGAAACTTGTGAGTGAAAAGTGACACCATAATGTGTCAAAGAAAAGCAAAGCAGGTCCTTACTTGCTTAAACCCTCAAAATTATCCTACCTTTCAATATACATAGAAGCAAAAGTAGTATCAATCATGTAAACTGTTGTTTTTCTCTACAATAAATTACATAGTTATTGCAGAACTTTTGCATCTATTCCCCAAACTCAATAAATAACTACACTTCAATCTTCACTAATGCAATAAAAGAGCTATCACTGCACCTTACCTTCAAACCTGCTCTATAATGCCACCTGCTGTTCCAGTGATGTGCCCTGAAGAACACCTGTCCACCTTTTCACTTGAAAAATATATTATAGGATTCTAGAGTTGAAAAGGACCTTAAAAGTCATTTAGTCCAAATTCCTACCTGAAAACTTCTATTTTATTCCTCTCTTAGACCAGGATACCTCACTCATCCTACTTACCATCAAAATCTGTTACACAGCTTGGGGGGAGGGGGAATCACAATTTAGTTATTTCTATCAATTAGCAAGCATATACTAAAAACAAGAAGTATACTTGATACATTTCAGACAAGAAGAAAGAAGGGGAAGGAAAGAGAAGGAAAGTTCCATTTTATATTGTTCTTTATTAAAGGAAGTTAGGGATTTTTAAAAACACCACTTAAGTTCTATGTTCTGTTAAGTTCCACAAGGGCACCTATCTATAATCATTAGGTGGAAAATTTTCTGCTCTTGCAAGTCTAACACAAGGCAACCAGAAATTAATTTTAAGTAGGCCTTTGTAACTTTAAAGTTCATACATTAATATTGCTAAAGGGTAGAATTACAGTACCACCCAGGAAACTTTCTCCCTATGTTGTATTATCTACATCATATTTTATAACCCTATACTATCTGAAATGGAATTATGCACATAGAGCTGGTGCTCAATAATTATTTTGTTATGATTCTAGTGATAAAAGAACAAAGGAGAAAATGCACCAAAACATTCATGACTCAGAAAAACCCCTTAACCAGGTTTTATTTAAGGTACTTTCAACTTTTGAGGGACTGTGAGTGACTCTTAGTCACTATTTAATTTTGTGACATACCTTGACCAAAGGGCTATATTAAACTAAAGAATTTTAGAGCTAAACAGTTTAGCGCTAACAAAGGAGAAAATAGGGGCAGCTAGGTGGCACAGTGAATAAAGCACCGGCCCTGGAGTCAGGAGGACCTGAGTTCAAATCCGGCCTCAGACACTTAACACAAAAACTAGCCGTGTGACCTTGGGCAAGTCACTTAACCCCAATTGCCCTCCAAAAAGCAAAAAACAAAAACAAACAAAGGAGAAAATACAACTATTCATGAATAAGTAAAAAGTTTAACCGGGTTCTATATAAGGTAGTTACTTTCACCTCTTGTGAGATAATGAGTGATCCTTGGTCACTATTTAATTTCTGACACACCTTGACCAAAAGATCACATTGAACTAAAGAAGTTTAGGGCTACCATGAATAGAAAATGTTTTAGCCCATTCCTGTGATGTTACAGTGACTCCAAATTATTGCATAGCTACTTAGTGGCAGATTCAGAAAAGAATACAGGCCATATTCAATTTTTTTTAATCAAATTCAAAATTCTACTTGGGATAACTGGAAATATCCCATTTAATAGTAAAATCTGGCTTTGCAGTCATTGTTCTAGATGGTATTCCCAAGAGACTGCTAGACGTGATCCTTTTTTCTCTTAATGAAAAAAAGCACAAGATTAAAATTGATGCCCTTGAATAGAAATGTGTATGTATGTGTGTGTGTGTGTATATGTCTATATAGAAGGGTATATGGGCATATGAATACATATGTGAATGTGTGTATATATGTTTACACATATACATAGACAGAGGGCACAGGACCAATTAAATAGGAAGGGATGATACGTAAAAGGTGAAATTAAGAGGTGAGAGGAATATAACAAGAGGAGATGGGGAGAAACAGAATGGGATAAACTCTCATATAGAAGAGGCAAGGGAAATGGTTACAATGGAGGGGAAGAAGAGGAAGGCAAAAAGGCAAAACCTTATTATCATTGAATACATACATACTAAATAGGGTATCTCACCCTACAGGAGAGCAGGGGGGAAGAGGATAAGAGGGGGGATGATGGAAGGGAGGGCAGGCTGGGGGGGAGGGAAGTTGGAAGCACCCACTTTTGAAAAGAGACAGGATCAAAGTAGAGAACAGAACAAGTGGGAGGTGGGATAGGAGGGAGGGAAATACGGTCAGTCTTTTACAATATATCTACTATGGTAATGTTTTGCATAGCTATACATGTACAACCTATACTGAATTGCTTATCTTCCCAGTAAGGGTGGGTGACAAGGGAGGAAGGGAATGAATCTGGAATTCAAAGTTTTAAAATCAAATGTTTAAAAAAAAAAAAAAAATATATATATATATATATATATATATATACACATACTATTATTAATACTATTTTACATGTAATTGGGAAATAAGACATACAGGCACTGGGGCACAGAGATCCACCATGCCCTACTGGAAAAGTCAAAGGGGGTATGGGAGAAGATATGGAAGAGAGCAGATTGGAGGAGGGGATATCCTGTTGGACTGCTATTTTGGGGCAGTGGGTAGGGGAAAAAAGGGGGAAAAAAATTGTAACTCAAAATCTGGAGGAAATGAATGATGTAAACCAGAAGTTAATAAAGCATTTGGAAATAAAAATACAAAATCGATCCCCTTGCCCTATAACCACAAAAGGTCAACCAGCTGAAATTTCTAAAACTTAAAAATTATATTCAAACTAGTATAAAATTTGAAGCAGCAGCTATGTCTAACCAACTAGATAGTTTATTATTAACAAAAATGTGAAAAGAATCAAAACTATGAATTCAAAACAAATATTTTTGAGCTATCACATTTCAAATTAATGGAGGTTATATGGGGTTTCAAATTGCCTAACCTATAATAAAAGAAACTGAGGCAGAGCTCTGAGCCAATGGCACTTTTAAGGTTCCATGTCCCCCTCTAATGAAACAGACCTCAGATTTTCCTCACTATCTGAGGTGTCTCTTCCTTCAGGGTCTTAGTTTTATAGTGCTTGATACCTAGAAAATACAGATGAAATAAACTAAAAATACAGAATCTCATTGGTTGACAGACCTTGCCCTGCCCTCAACCCTCTATGAAGTTCTACACAAAGTACAGAATCCCACTGATTAATAAATGGGCTGATAAGTAGACCGTGACAGACCTATCTTGATTTCTCAGGAGGTCCTGATGAGCATACCATACCCATGGGCTGGTGGAAAGGCCACCAGCTAACAACCAGGGCCACTTATTGGTCAAGTGCTCATGGTCCTGTCCCTATGCTGGGCAAGAGAGGGATGGCAAGAGATGTAGGGGCAACAAAAATAGCTAGGGGATTTTCCATGTAATTGAATCACCTCCACATATTGGGCTTGGTCACCATAACAAGAAAAAACAAGGATGGAGGTCCTCTAGTTAGCTTTGTATGATTAAGCAAGTGAACTTACTTATCTTTCACAATTCACAGCTCTAGGGCCTAACATACAGAACTTATAATCACTACCCCTATGGAATCATAGCAAACTGATTAATACTGATTGGAATAAAATAGAGGTCTAATAAAACAGGGGTCTATTTAATCATCTATTACAGTTTAACTATTTGCTCATATTTAAGCAAGAAAAAACTTTAATTTGTGTGCTAGTTTCTACATCTAATGGACAAATGTGAGACAGTATCACAAAATTTGACTTCACATTTTTGTTGGGATCTGAAAAATACTGGAAGGCATATTGTTACGGTCATATAAAAGTCCCCTTGATACATTCAATCATGGAGATAATTTTTTTCATTTGCTCTTTAATAAGCAATATTAAATATTAATCTTTCCCCCCTAAATACTCCCCCATGCCCACCTTGCCTCCCCTAAAGAGGGCAACAAACCAATATCCCAGTCCCTCAGGTTCACAACACAAGAGTCATCTTGGATTCCTCACTATATCTTACCCCCATACCCAATCTGTTGTTGCCAAGGCTTGATGACTTCACTTCTGTATCTCTCACTGCCACTTTATTTAGTGCAGACCCTCATCACTTTACACCTTGACTACTGCAACAATCTGCTAGTGGGTCTATCTGCCTCAAATATGGCCCCATGTTAATCCATCTTCCATTCATCAACTAAAGCGATTTTCCTATGTGTAGGTCTGATCATGTTGCTCCCCCCCCTCCCGCCTCCATTCTAACTTCAATGGTTTCTTACTACCCCACCTAGGATCAAATACAAAATGCTCTAGTTGGCATTTAAAGCCCTTCACTACCTAGCCCCATCCTACCTTTCTAATCTTCTTATACCTTATTCTCCCAATATGTACTCTTTGATCCAGAAACACTGCCTTGTTTAACGAATGAGACACTCATCTTCTGGCTCTACGCATTTATTTTCTCTGGCTATCTTACATATCTAGAATACTTTCCCTTCTCAGCTCTGTCTAGTGACCACCTTCATTTAAGTCTCAACTAAATTACCACCTTCTATAGGAAGCCTTCCCTTACCCCATCTTAATTCCAGAGCTTTCCCTCTATTATCTATTTATATTGAGCATGTGTGTATACACACACACTGTATTTTGCATGTTTTTATTTTTATTATTATTTACATGTTATATCCCCCGTTAGATTGTAAGCTCCTCGAGGGCAATGACTGTGTTTCACCTCTTTCTCTATGTATCCCCAGAGCTTAATACAGTGGCTGGTACAAAATAAGCACTTGATAAATATTTATTAACTGATAAAAGTGATCTTGTTAAATGCAATCAAAGAGATAATTTTGTTCATTGACTCTCTAATAAAAAATATTCACTAAAACACAAAGGAGATGTGACTGCCTAAAGGTTTTTACCACTGTCATGAGGGATGCCCTACTCAAAATATAAGCAGAAAGTTCTTTACGCAGAGTCAGTTTTTTAGATGTTCTTGTTTATGGATAATTTCATGTTGACTACAGTGAAATTAAGAAAACCAATAGGGTCTCCTCAATGGAGAAAAACCAAATGGATGAAGAAAGTATATTGCTCAAATTATGACAATCAGGTTTGCTGGTCAAGCCACTGAATTAGCCCAAGAAATCTAGAGACTAGACAACGAACTAGACGAGACTAGAACTGAAAAGAAGAATGAGCAAATGAGTAAATGTGACAGACCTTCAGCACTTCAGTCAAATCCCAAATACTTACCAGTACCAAAATCCATTAAAAAACAGCACTGCTATTCAATAACACAATTGGGTGGAAGGGGGTGTGGAGAAATCAGACAGTCAAAAATTGAGGGGGAACCTAAGGGCAACATAAAGATGCATGGTATTCTACTGCATGTTACCAATTTACTGGCATGAAATAAGTGGAATAAAAGGTATAGTCAAGAATATGCATGACCAGAAAAAGTATTGGCAATCAGGAGGTGCAATGGAATGAGTGCTAGACCTAGAGTGAAGAAAATCCAAGTTCAAATCCATATTTAAACTCCCAGTTATATGACCCTAGGCAGGTCATTTCACCTTTACTGGCCTTAGTTTCCACTTCAGTAGAATAAACAGTACCTACTTTCCTCGCCCTTGGGAGATAAAAGGAGAATAAAGCTCCCTAAACCTCCCAGCTCTCAGAGAGAGCATTTACAATGTAAATGCCTTAAAAGCAAGGATTATCTTTCTTGTTTCAGTTTGTAACCACTGGGCTTAGCACAATTCATAGCATTTATAAGTACTTGGGTCTTTCACAGGCATGCATAAAGAAGTATTAAAAATGCCAGGTCTCTTTTTGGAGGAACATGGACAAGGATCACAGAGGTAAGAAGGTATGGATAGCTTAGTAGGTAACTATACTTAAGAGTTGGTCCAGTGAAGTAAGTTTCAACATATTTTATCATATAGGTAACATAAATGAATCTACTGGCTAACATGCCTGGCACATCTCAAAGTAACAAGGTATGGTAAGATCAAGTCTTAAACCTTGGTTCAAATGAGCTCCTCTAGATCTTCAGAGTATCATTTCACTGTAACTCAAATATATTTCTAATAAAATATATGTTAGATAATCTATTGTCTACGCTGGATTTTTTTGTTTCAGAATTATTTACTGAAGTCTGAGAAATTATTATGATTATGTCAATTTTCAAAACAATTCACTGAATTTATTAAATTCATTCATTTAGGTTAAAAGAAATTGATTTATATGACAAAATGTTGCTGAATATGACACCAATTTTCTCTGCTGTTATCATATGAAAGAAACTGCACTAAAGTTGTCTTTATTGATCATCACCCTAGTGAAGTTCACCTTTGAATCACTTGCTTGAAAAAAAGAGATCACTTTTTATAATTTGTTACAAAGAACAAAAGAACATTTTGATTGCTTAATACAACTGAACTCATGCTCAAGTGCAAGTAGCTATATTTTATAATTTCAGAGTTGGAAATGTTTCCTCCCACTTGCTAGAAAAGAATGTTTCTTCTCTTTGCAGTTAATTAGCATATGATAACTGGAAGTAAACACGGTGCCTGCCACCTTCGTTTTTTAAAATATATGAATTTGTATCATCAATATTCCTGAAATGTTTTGAAAAAGTAATAGGCATTACACGTGATTATCAAACACTGAACTCCCATTTCCACCATATTAAAAATTAATTCTCTGCTAGATATTGGAGAGTAGAGAATGAATAGGTTAATGCTTTCTTATCCTTTTTATCTCTCAAGATAAGGGGGAACAGTCAAAAAATTTCTTTCCATGTCAAAAGAATGACTACTAGATACTTTTAATTTGAAAGAACATCTTATTCTAAAACTATAAGTGGCTTGCTCATTTCTCAGTCTGTGTCTATTCTTCTGGATTTTTCTCTCTCTGAATCACAGAACATCAAAAATATAAGAGACCTTAGTTTTTTAACTCTCTTATTTTACAGATGAGAAAAATGAGGCCCAGAGATAAAGCAACTTGCCCAAACTTAAGACAGTTAGAGCCTGGAATGAACCAAGGTATTGTGAATCCAACTCCAGTTCTTTCCACTGTACAAAGCTGTTCTGCACCTTATTCTCTATTCAACAAGATTTTGTAAATATCTGCTAAAGCACTGTGCCAGGGCTGAGAACACAGGGCAAAAATGAAAAACAATTCTCACCCTCAAAAAGCTTATGTTCCATGGGGAGATACAAACAAGTAAATACAAAATAATTTGAGGAGGGGAGATCACTAAAAACTAAGAGAATCAGGGTGGCTAGGTTGCACAGTAAATAGAGTACTGGCCCTGGAGTCAGGAAGACCTGAGTTCAAATCCAGCCTCAGCTTAATTTAACACTAGCCTTGTGAACTTGGGCAAGTCACTTAGCTCCAATTGCCCTATCTTTCCCCCCTCCAAAAAAAAAAAAAAGCAAAAAAACCTAAGAGAATCAGGAAAAACTTCTAGTACTGGTAGGCACCTGGAGGAAGCACTTGGAGAAAGGAAAAGATTCTAAGATGGTAAAGTGGGAAGTAAGTTCATTTCAACTATGGTGGGATCAGCTATACAAAGATGCAGAAGGCAGAAAATACTGAATTTGGGAAAAACCAAGTAGAGCAGTTTGGCTAGAATAAAGCAGAATAACAAGAAATAAATCTGGAAACATGAGCTGGAAGCCAGACAAAAGAGTTTTATGCTAAAAGCAATAGAAACCACTGAAGATTCTTGAGGAGGGTAGTAATATGGTCATACTTGTGCATTGGAAAGATTATTTTGGAAATATTTATGTACCTTAAACTCAGCATGTCCAAAACTGAACTCATTCTTCTCTCCAAAACACTCCCCTCTCCCTAACTTCCCCATTATTCTTGGGTAAACGACCATCCACCCAGTCATCCAAGCTCAGAACCTAGGCCTCATCTTTCACTCTCTCATCTCCACCCCCATACCACCCTCAAGGCCAATATCCAAAATGTTCCCAAGTCCTGTCAATTTCTACCTTCAGGACATCTCTCCTCTGATACCATCATCACTCTGATACAGGATCTCACTACCTCTTACCTTAGATTACTGCAACAGCCTTCTGACTGGTCTCTCTCTTCCTCAAGTTTCTCCATACTCCAGTTCATCTTCTGCTCTACCAAAGTACTATCTTCCTAAAATGCAGGTCTCACCCTGTGATAGTAATGGCAATTAAAGATTCCCCTGTATTGGCTTGGTTTTCAAATTGATTGTGTTAAAACCCAGAGCTTGTTAATCCCACCTGTGGGATGTACTTGTTGATGTGAAAAGAAAGTCCTGAACTGGGAGGAGCTGGTGACTTAGATTTGGAGAGACAAGAGAGAGGCAGAAGATCTTTTTGGAAGCAGCACCTCGTGGAGAGAGAGAGAGACTAAGAGAATTGCTGGTGGCCGCTTTGAATTGCCCTGGACTTTTGAGACCTGCCCCCTGAGCTGCCAAGGACTGAGGAGACATGGCTGTTTTGCTGGTACTTTGTCTGTCTGTTTTGATGTTGTTTTGCCAGATTTGTCCACTGGTGAAAGACAGTCCTTTTGTTGAAGAAGTCCTGGAACCTGGCTGTTCGCTAAGAAGCCCTGAGACTGTCCTGCAGACAGAGAGTGAATACTGTCCACTGGTGAAGGACAGTGCTGTTGTTGCAGGGGTCTGGAGACTGTCCTGCAGACAGAATGAATACTGTCCACTGGTGAAGGACAGTGCTGTTGTTGCAGGGGTCTGGAGACTGTCCTGCAGACAGAGTGAATACTGTCCACTGGTGAAGGACAGTGCTGTTGTTGCAGGGGTCTGGGAACCTTTCTGTTGGTTCAGAAGCCCTGAAGAAGGATTTTCTTGTTGTATGTTTACAGAAATCCTGGGAGAGGGCTTTGCTAATGTGTTCAGGGGTTCTAGGACTGTTCTACAGACAGAGGATGAAGTCATGAAGGGACTGGCAATGTATCTTATGGCCTTGCTAAGCCTTGTCTCCCCAGGAACTAAGATTGCTGAGAACTTGCCTCCTGTCAAGATGAAGAAAAGACCTCCATTTGGGTATTAAGTGCTGTGTTTAAACTTGATGTAACTCTGGGGTAGATTCAATTGTGATCCAGGGGTGGGGAACTTTTGACCTTAAGTTTGGAAACTAATCTCCATTTGAGAAGAGGGACTTTGTGGTGGACTAAATTAAGGTATAGCCTAGGGGTGGAGAAGTATTTAGAACAGAGACTTTGTAATTGATTGAATGATTGGAAGGTCCTGGGGTGTGGTAGTACTTGGAGATTATTTAATCATGCTTAGTAAATGCTGTATTTGGAATGATGTCATGTTTTGATCTTCTCTGTTCTTGGTTTGTCACTGAATAAAATGGAGAGCACCTATGCTGGTATTCTGAACCTTGGGAAGTTGCCTTCCTTGGCATTACATTACACACCCCTAACTCAATAACCTACAGGATCAAACATAAAGTCCTTCACAATCTATCTTCTTCCTACAATTCCAGTCTTCTCAAAAATAAATCTCCCCTTTACTCTATAAGTGAGACACTGACCTCCTACTTATTCCTTGCACAAGGCACTCCATCTTCTAACACTGTATTTTATTGGCATTTCCCCCTTGCCTAGAATGCTCTCTTTTCACATCCTTGCCTCTTAAGTTTTCCTGGATTCCTTAAAGTCTCAGCTAAAATCCCACCTTCAGAAAGAAGCCTTTCCTGATATCCTCTAGAGCAAAAATTATCAAGCTTTATGACCCAGGATTCCTTTACCCTCTTAAAAATTACTGAGGATTTGACAAAGAACTTTTATGTGGGTTATATCTATTGATATTCAGTGTGTCAGAAATTTAAATGTTGTAACATTATTTTAAAAATAGTTCTGACCTCTCAAACCCCTGAAAGGGTCTCAGGGATCCTTAGGAAACCTAGGATCACACTTTGAGAACCACTTCTTGAGAGCTTTCCATCTGACATAAACTCCAATTTATTCTGTTTATATTTTTTTTGTACACAGTTATTGGCATAAGAATGTGACCTCCTTGAAAAACAGGGACTGTTTCTGCCTTTCTTTGTTCTGTGCTTGCTACACAGTAAGTACTTAACATGTAAGATTAGTAGTAAGCAGTGTAGTGGATATACAGTGCTATACTTGGAATCTGAAGACCTGAGTTCAAATCCTGATTCAGACACTTACTAGTTTTATAACCCTGGGCAAGTGACTTCATTTGCTTACCTCAATTCTGTTATCTGTAAAATGGAGATAATAACACCTAATTTCCAAAGTGGCTATAAGCACCAAATGAGATAATATAAAGCATTTCGTAAACTTTAAAATGCTATATAAATGCTAACTATTAGTAATAAATGTTGTTCACTTATGAGAAGAATGGATCAGAAAAGGTGAAAAATTCCCTAATGAATACTAATGTAAAAATTTTAAATAAATGAAGACTACAGAAATAAATCACAAAGATCATAAACTATGACTACACTAGATTTATACCAGAAATACAAGATTAGTTCAATATAAGCAAAATTATACACATAATTTACCATATCAATAGCACAAAAATTTTTTAAAAGAAAATGCTTTTGACAAAAATACAATATCTATTCTTATTAAAAATACTAGAAAGTATAGGAATAAATGAAACTTTTCTTAAATACTATGTTTCTAAAACCAAGAGCAACATTATCTCTAACAGGGATAAACTAAAAGTCTTTCCAATAAGATCATGAAACATGATGGACAGATGTCCATTATCACCATTATTATTCGTTATACTACAAATGCTAGCTATAGCAAAAAGACAAGAAAAAAAAAACTGAAGGAATGGGGCAGCTAGGTGGCACAGTGAACAAAGCACCGGCCTTGGGCAAGTTACTTAACCCCAATTGCCCTGCCCTCCCTCTTCCCTCCAAAAAGAAAAAAAAGTTGAAGGAATAAGACTAGGCAACCATGAAACAAAGCTATCACTTTTTGCTGATATTATGATAGTATACTTAAGAGAATCCAAAAGAAACAACTAAAACACTAGTAGAAACAATGAACAATTTTAGTAATTGCAGGATATAAAATAAACTTACATTTATAAATCATCAATATTTCCATATATATTACTGACAAAACTCAGCAGGAAGAGATAGAAAGTGAATTCTATTTAAAATAACTGCAGACAATATAAAATACTGCCAAGACAAATCCAGGAATTACATGAATACAATTACAAAACACTTCACACAAATACAAATCTAAACAACTGGAGAAACATTGTCATGGGTAGGTCAAGCCAACAGAATACAAATTACAGTATTACTTAAATTCGTTTACTTATTCAGTGCCATACCAATCAAACTACCAAAGAATTACTTTATAGAACTAGAAAAAAGAAAACAAAATTCATTTGGAGGGAAAAAAGTTCAAGAATATCAAGGGAGTCAATAAAAAAAAAAAAGACAGCCAAACAGTATTAAATCTCAAAGTATACTACAAAGTGGTAATCACCAAAACTATCTGGAACTAGATAAGAAATAGTGGTTGGCTCTTGGGGGGCAGAGCCAAGATGGCAGAGTAGAAGCACGACCTTCCCTCGGCTCCAGCTTCCACCCTCCCCAATCCATGTAAAAAGGGGACTCTAAACAAACTTTGGAGCTGCAGAACCCAAAAAATGACACAGAGAAGCTAACCTCCCGCTGAGGACAGCCCGGTAGGCCGGCAAGAATCGGCCAGCACACGAGCCCAGCACCACGCTGAGGCTTTAGCCCCAGGGCGGGCCTGACCAGCCACCAGCCAGAGGGACTCCAGATCAGCAGCAGCTGTGGACATTTCCAGATTTATCAATACATAGATTCGAAGGACAAGGTGAGAGGCCAGTGCAGTCTGGATTTTGGGACCCAGTAAGTGGGAGTGCGTGGCTTTTACCCCCGGGGCGAGAAACCGCTGAGACGCCAGCACAGCCTGCCAGCGCCACGTGGAGGCTTCAGCTCCTGGCCTGCAGAGTGTAGGGGGACCAAGCACCAGTCTGAGGGGTAATCACTCTTGCTTTAACCTTTTTGGATCTGGATTGCAGTCTAGGGCAGAGGTCCTGAGGTATGTGTCCAGCTTGCCAGAGCGTGTGGAGACCTCAGAGAGGGCACCCATCTAATACCTCCGGCAGCTGAGAAAACCCCAGCGTTTGGGACGAAAACTTCCCTGTCTGGTGGCAGAGTCCTACTGTGACAAAAAGCCCAAAAGTCAAATAACTGAGTGGCAAAATGAGCAGGCAAAGGAAACAAAGCAGACAGAGATTCCAACATTACACTCCTATTTTGGGGATGAGAAGGAGCAAGGCATGGAACAGGAGGAAAACAGTTTAGTCAGAACTACTACACCAAAAGCTTCAAAGGAAAATACAAGCTGGTTACAGGCCATAGAGGACCTTAAGAAGCAGATAAGAGAAGTGGAGGAAAAATTGGGAAGAGAAATGAGAACAATGCAAGAAAATTATGAAATGAGAGTCAACAGCCTGACTGAAGAAAATAATACCTTAAAAAACAGACTGACTCAAATGGCAAAGGAGGCTCAAAAAGGCAATGAGGAGAAGAATGCCTTAAAAAGCTGAATTTGCGAGATGGAAAAATAATCTCAAAAGCTCACTGAGGAGAATCATTGCTTCAGAATTAGATTGGAGCTAATGACTTTATGAGAAATCAAGATGCTGTTAAACAGATCCAAACAAATGAAAGAATAGAAGGCAATGTGAAATATCTCATGGGAAAAACCACTGACCTGGAAAATAGATCCAGGAGAGATAATTTAAAAATTATTGGACTACTTGAAAGCCATGACCAAAGTAAGAACCTAGAAAGCATCCTCCAGGGAAGTTCTCAAAGAAAACTGCCCTGATGTTTTAGAACCAGAGGGCAAAATAGAGGTTGAAAGAATACAGCGATCACCTCCTGAAAAAGATCCCAAAAAGAAAACTCCTAGGAATATTATAGCCAGGTTCCGGAACTCACAGATTAAGGAGAGAATATTACAAGCAGCCAGGAAGAAACAATTTGAATATTGTGGAAACACAATCAGGATAACCCAGGATCTGGCAGCTTCTACACTGAGGGATCGAAGGGCTTGGAATGTGATATTCCGGAGGTCAAGGGAGCTGGGATTAAAACCAAGAGTCACCTACCCAGCAAAACTGAGTATCATGTTTCAGGGGAAAATATGGTCATTCAGTGGAATACAGGACTTTCAAGCATTCTTGCTGAAAAAAACCAGAGTTGAATAGAAAATCTGACATTCAGATACAAGAAGCAAGAGAAGCATGAGAAGGTAAACAGGAAAAAGAAATCATAAGGAACTTATCAAAGTTGAACTATTAACATTTCTACATGGAAAAACAATAATTGTAACTTATGAAACTTTTCTCAGTAGTTGAAGGGATTAGAAATATATATATATACATATATATATCTTTATATGAGGGTATGTGGGCATATGAATACATATGTGAATGTGTGTATATACGTTTACAGGTATTCATAGATAGGGGCACGGGACCAATTTAACAGGAAGGGATGGTACTTAAAAGGTGAAATTAAGAGGTGAGAGGAATATAATGAGAGGAGATGGGAAGAGACAGAGTGGGGCAAACTATCTCATACAGAAGAGGCAAGGGGAAATGGCTACAATGGAGGGGAAGAACAGGAAAGCAAAAGGGAATGGGTCAACCTTATTCCTATTGAATCTGGCTTGAGGAGGGAGGGAAATACACACTAAATAGGGGATCTCACCCTCTAGGAGAATGGGGGGGGAAGGGGATGAGAGGGGGGATGATGGAAGGGAGGGCAGGCTGGGGGGGAGGGAAGTTGGAAGCACCCACTTTTGAAAAGGGACAGGATCAAAGTAGAGAATAGAACAAATGGGAGGTGGGATAGGAGGGAGGGAAATATAGTCAGTCTTTTACAATATATCTACTATGTTATTGTTTTGCATTAGCCGCACATGTACAACCTATACTGAACTGCTTGTCTCCCCAGTGGGAGTGGGTGGCAGGGGGGGAAGGGAATGAATCTGGAATTGAAAGTTTTAAAATCAAATATTAAAAAAAAAAAAGAAATAGTGGTTGATCAATGGAATAGATTAGTTGTACTATAGACAAGTAACGTTAACCTAGTGCTGAATAAACCTAAAGACCCAAGTTAGAATTTACCAAGTGACAAAAACCGCTGTGAAAACTTGAAAATAAGTCTAGTAGAAACTAGGCATAGACCAACAGTATATCACACCAAATACACCGAGATAAGATCAAAACAGATATATCGTTTAGACATAAATAGTGCTATCATAAACAAATTCGGGGAGCATGGGAAAAATTACCTGTCATATGTATGGATAAGGGAAGAGTTTAAAACCAAACAAGAGACAGGGAAAATCACAGGAAGTAAAATGTATCATTTTGATGACATGAAATTTAAAAAATTTTGCACAAACAAATCAGAAGGAAAACTGGGAAACTGAGGGAAAAATTCTACAGCAAGTTTCTCTAATAAAAGTCTCAGCTCTTAAATGCACAGGAAACTGAGTCAAACTTCTCAAAATAAGAGACATTCATTCCCAGACAATAAACAGTTAAAGGATATGAAAAGGCAGTTATCAGATGAAGAAATAAAAGCTATCAATAGCCATGTAAAAAATGCTTTTAAAGAACTAATAGAGAAATATGAATTAAAACAACACTGAGTTACTACCTCATACCTTATCAGATTGGGCAATATGACAGAAAAGTGATAAACATTGGAAGGTATGTGGGAAAATTGGGACACTGATACCCTGTTGGTAGAATTATAAACTGGTCCAACCATTTGTAATAGTAATGGAATTTAAAGATCCCTCTGTATTGGCTTGGTTTTCAAATTGATTGTGTTAAAACCCAGAGCTTGTGAATCCCACTTGTGGGATAGACTTGTTGATGTAAAAAGAGAGGGCTGAACTGGGAGGAGCTGGTGACATAGATTTAGAGAGACACAAGAAAAGAAAAAGGCAGAAGAACTTTTTGGAAGCAGCATCTTAGAGGCAGAGAGAGACTGAGAGGATTGCTGAGGGCCATTTTGAATTGCCCAGGACTTTTGAGAGCTGCCACCCAGAGCTGCCAAGGACTGAGGAGACATGGCTGTTATGCTGGTACTTTGTCTGTTTTGATGTTGTTTTGCCAGATTTGTCCACTGGTGAAGGACAGTCCTGTTGTTGCAGAGGTCTGGGAACCTGGCTGTTGGTTCAGAGCTCCTGAGACTGTTCTGCAGACAGAGAGTGAATTCTGTCCACTGGTGAAGGTCAGTCCTGTTGTTGCAGAAGTGTTGGAACCTTGCTGTTAGTTCAGAAGCCCTGAAGAAGGATTTTCTTGTTGTATGTTTACAGAAATCCTGGAAGAGGGTTTTGCTAATGTTTTCAGGGGACCCAGGACTGTTCTGCAGACAGAGAATGAATTAATGAAGAGACTGGCAATATATTTTGTGGCCTTGCTAAGCTTTGTCTCCCCAGGAACAATGATTGATGAGAACTTGCCTAGTGTCAAGATGAAGAAAAGACCTCCATTTGGGTATTAAATGATGTGCTTAAGCTTGTTGTAACTCTGGGGTAGATTCAATTGTGATCCAAGGGTGGGGAACTTTTGACCTTTTTTGCTCTGTGGTTGAACAAATGAATGTGCTTTACTTATGACTGGAAACTAATCTACATTTGAGAAGAGGAGCTTTGTGATGGACTAAATGAATGTACAGCCTAGAGGTGGAGTAGTATTTAGAAGAGGGACTTTGTGATTGATTAAATTAATGTGATGTCCAAGGGTGGGGTAGTACTTGGAGATTATTGAATCACACTTAGTAAATGCTGTATTTTGAATGTCATATTTTGATCTTCTCTGTTCTTAATTTTTCACTGAATAAAATGGAGAGCACCTATGCTGGTATTTTGAGCCTTGGGAAGTTACCTTTGCTTGGCATTACACCATTCTGGAGAAAAATTTGGAACTATGTCCAAAAGGCTATAAAACTGCATAGCCTCAACAATAGTGCCACTAGGTCCCTAAGCTAAAGAGATCAAAGAAAAAGAGAAAGGACTATATGAACAAAAATGATAATAGCAGCTCTTTTTGTGGTGTCAAAGAACTGGACATCAAGGGAATACCCACTGATTGGGGATATACAAGACATATACAAGTTGCATCATATGATTGTGATGGAATATCACTGTGCTATAAGAAATGATGAAGGGGATGACCTCAAGAAAAACCTGGAAGCATTTACATGAACTGTGAGGGAAGCAGAAACAGGACAACATTGTACACAGAAATAATCAACTGTGAAAGATTGATCACTACAATGATCTACCACAATTTCAAAGGATTCATAATGAAAAATGGCATTTACCTCCAAAGAGAGAAATGATGAACTTTGGCTGCAGATTGAAGCATCTTTTTCTTATCTTTTTTTTTTTGAAACATAGTTAATGTGAAAATGTTTTGCATGATACCATACACACACACATATAAAATGGGTATTGTATTTAACTTCTCAGTGGGCAAGGGAGAGGAGTGAGGAAGGGAGACAATTTGGAACTCAAAAATAAAAAGGTAAAAAAAAAACAAGTTATGGTAAAAGCACAAGAACGAACAGGTCCAGGTGAAAGGTGATAAAGGTCTGAACTAGGGCTCTATTGAATACTGATATATTTGATTTCATCAAGAATACTTATGGATTCTGTAGGTCCATAAGGGGGTTATCTGATTCTTTAGCAGTCCCTGCTAAATCACCTCGGGGAACATTAGGGCACATTAGCCTTTATGCCTTTTTAAGGACCTGAGAAGATTCTATTGCCCTGTGAGGCAGATCACTCAATTTAGCAGCTGACTACTTTACCTAGTGTGAGCTACCTGTGATCTTTGGCAAATAACTGCAAAATTGAACTGAGGGTATAGAGTAGTTCCAACTTAATAAGGATAAGGGGGGTGAGGGGAGATGGATATTGCTTGCTCCCCATTGCCACTTTCAGGCTCTCCTTCTACCACCATAACACAGTGTAAGAGCTCTACCAGGTTGGGATTATCCTGTAATTCTTACTTTGCATCACTTCACATATCCAATCAGTTGTCAGTTCTTGACATTTTTATCTCCACAACATTTCTCATATTTGACCCCTTCTCTTTACTCACACGAGTAGACAAAGGTCTTTATCACCTCTCACCTGAACTACTGAAACAGCCTTCTAATTTGTCTTGCCTCAAGTCTTTATTCCAGTACATCCAACACACTGATGCCAGTGATTTTCTTTAATCATAGTTACTCCTCTCCTCAGTCAAATCTAATGTCTCCCTACTGTCTCTACAAGCAAATACAAACTCATTCATTTACTTTTTAAAGACCATCACCGGGCTCCAACCTACCTTTATAGACTTATTGGACATTACTCCCCCTCTCACAATCTTCCATTCAGCCAGACAGCACTTCTCTCTGTTCTTAATATCCAACACTCCATCTCCATCTCAGTGCTTTTTCACTGGCTGTACCTCAGACCTGAGATGCATTTCCTTATAATTCAACAAGTGATGTCTTTAAGACATCATTCATGTACCACCATATTTTTCACATTTGTTTGTCACATTTTACAATATTGTTGTCACTTGATCAATATTTGTCCTTATTCTGCTCACTTCATTCTCCATTTCATACAAGTCTCATCAGGTTTCTCTGAAACTATTCCTTTCATCATTTCTTATAGCACAATTATATGCCATACATTAATATACCATAATTTGTTTGGCTACTCCCCAATTTATAGCCACCCCCTTGGTTTCCAGTTCTTTGTGACACCACAAAAAGAGCTGCTATGAATAGTCTGGTATATTTTGGTTCCTTTTCTTTTCTCTGGGGTATAGGTCTACTAGTGATTTTGATGAATCAAAGGGTATGCACAGGTTAGTTTATGTCCTAATGGTCTCAAACTCAACTAATCCAAGGTCTTTCTCATTTCACTATTTCTCTGTGAGTGGTATCAACATTCAACTAAGTCTTCTATTTTTAAAAACAGAGTGTTATCTTTGACCTTTCCTTTTCCCTCTTGCCCTTCATATCCAATCATTTACTAAGTCATATCAATTATACTTCTGCAATGTCTCACATTCAACCCTCTCTATTCCTACTGCCACTATCTAAAACCTTTAAAGTCCTCATTACCACACACCTGGACTGGTAAGGTCCCCCTATTAAATTTTTCCATTTTAATTCTCTAACCTCTCACATCTATCCTTTATTCTGATGCCAGATTAGTATTTTTACACATAAATCTAGTTATATCATGCCTCAATTCAAAAATCATCAATGCTACATTAATATTTTTATATATAAATTTAGTCACATACCTCAATTCAAAAATCTTCAATGCTACCTACTACTCTCCCAAGTAAAATTCAATCCTTCTTCTTGGTATTAACGATCTTTACAAACTGATACTACACTACCTTCCCCTCTATTCAGTCTATACTCCAGTCAAAACAAACTACACTCTATCACTGCATTATAAATATTAACAATTCAAGTTATTAATTTTAATCCTATTCTAGCGCCTAAATAATGTGAGTTTAGAAATACTGGTATTTCAAATATTTATCAATCAAGATGGTGGCAAAGGAAGTTGCTTTCATTTAGAAGCTAAAGTATATTAACTAAAAATCTTTCACTCACATCAGATTTTGACAACACAATAAATTCTGTTATCTGGCACTGTATTTGATAGAAAACTTTACTAACTTTCATACATGTATAATACAATATCCATAAAGCTGGTACTAAAACTCTTACAAAGAGCCTTCTAAATCAAATACAAAATCATGTATAACTTTATTCTGTTCTGTATTAATTTTCATATTTTATAATACAAATATTCTCCAAAATGAGTACTCTACACATGGTATTTTATGGCAACTCTCTTATTATAAACCAGGATATTCTATTTCCTGATTGTGAGCTTTTAAATAGTTTGCTATTTTTACAGTCACCTTTTCACAAAAAGCTCTATTTCCACAGATGATAAACAATATCACATTATACATAAACTGCTTGGAATCAAAATCACTACAAAGAGTGTTCTGGAAAAACTACTATGAATTTGATTTTCCATCTTTTTAAAATCCCAAGATTAAGAACCTGGCTGTACTAACATTCCTAGTACATGACAAGTTCTGCTTCTTACAACAACTGTTGTAGTCTCATATGTTTATAATTTACAGAAATTTACATTTTCCCATTTATTTACTGTCTTAATTTTACCCTAATAGGGTCTTCAAACTAGGAACAGAACTATGAAAATCAGATTATTTTACTAATCTCGTACCTTCTGACATTTGTCTAAAGGGGGAAATATCAAAGGCACCTTACCAGTTATTATCAACACTGGGGAAATTGATGACATAAGATGTTTGTTTTATTGATACTGAAAAGAAAACTTACTGCATATTAATGCATTTTATTAGGTTAAGCATCTATACTCAAAGGTAAAGGGAACTGGTAAAATCTACTTTTGAAAGAACTAGAACTCTTCTAAGCCACTAAAGTGCTATTTAGGAAACTGTCATTGGAGGGTGCTATTATTCCAGTGTCTTACTGTCATGGTGCATGACAGTAGCCAGCCAATGGTACCTGAAACAGCTTAGGGTTCATTAATTAGTCTCTTATTTTTTTTAATTCTTTTTTCTTCTGTACCTAAAACCTGCTGAGAACATCACTTAAGCCCCCACTGAGGGCATTTGGGGATAAAGAGATGCTGTCCCTCTGCTATGTGGCATTGACATTTATTCATGAAGTTTACAATTTGGAAAAATACAGCAATAAAAATGTAAAAGTAAACATGTATGATAAAGTATTTATTTCCTCATACTTTTTCTATTTCTTGTTTTTTATTTACTGAGAATTGAACTATTCCATCTAACATGTGATTTTCCTCTTAAACAAAAGCATTTAAATAAAGCATGAAACAACAGAGAAAACGAAAAGAAAAATGTAAAAGAATCCCATGTAGAAATCAAGAAAAATGACCCTGAGAGAGATAAGTGACTGAAATGAGACAAGAAGAAACCACAGTGTCAGGAAAAAAGTTTTCTAAGTAAATGTCACTTTTCCTCTCTACTCTTTCAGATATACATGTGGGAACGGAGAGGTCAGACCTTTTAAGGTCAAATAAATGTCAAATTAAAGACTTTCTCAGAATTTCTCAATCCTTCCCTGATTTAATTACCATAAAACCAATTAAATATATGAATTTTAAAATCTTACAAAGTCTTTTTTTTTTTTTTTACTGTTGTTAGACATGCATGTTATCTTCTGTGTAATTTTATAATACCAAGTTTGGCTCTGAAGAAGAGATGAGAAAATGCACCTCTCTCCTTTCTTTTCAAAGATGGCATGCTGTTGGCCCTAACAGTAACACCAAGCTATATAGAGCTGATTTAGGAAGTACTATAAGAATATTATGCTGCAAATAACTGTTATTTTCAAAATCAGAACATACCTACACAAGAATCCATTACTTTGTTGTAGATATGGGTACCCTCCCACTGGAAATCACAGAAGGCATCCTATAGATGCAAGATGACATGCTGTTTGGGTTTGTTTGTTTGCTGTTTTTGGATATACACTATTTGAACAAGTAAAAAGTAATAGAAATCCTGAAGAGGGAAAACTCTTGGTACAAAATCATACCTTCTGCATTGTCTAATTTAAGGGGGTTACAAAACACCAGAACAAGTTACCAAGGGAGACAGAAGAATCTTCTTCCCTTAGGCTTTTTAAGACAATATTCACCTGGATATAATCCTAGACACAAAATGTCAAAGGAGACAAAAATCTATTTTATCATCTTTCTTTCTAAAAGCTTTCAAGTCATCTTCAGTATATTTCAAATGACACAGGCTAAGACATCTCACCCTCCCTTTATAGAAGAGGAAAATGAGTCAAAGAATAAATCATGATAATGATGATGATAGCTAGTATTTTACAAAGAGCTTTAAAGTTTACAAAACACTTCACATATTAGCTCATTTTATCCTCACAACAATTGTATGAGGTAAGTGTATATTTCCCCCCAACTCCCTTCCATTTTATAGATGAGAAAACCCAGAGAGATTAAATAACTTGCCCAGGGTCACAAAGCTAGTAAAATGCCTTAAGCATTTTGAATTCAGGTCTTTCTGACTCCAAGGTCAAGCAGGATACTAAAATCTAGTTTTTCTAACACCTACCCTGGTTTTCAATTCCAGTGGCAACTTCAATAATATATTTTGAAATAAAAAATAAGTCAAATACTTATTACATTCTTGTTATACAAGGCATTGTGCAAGATAAAACCATTATCAGACCCTGTAGGTAATGTGGCACCAAAAGTAAGATTAGGTAAAGTATGCTAATTGACTGCCAAAGGAAAGAAAACATGGTTATAAGCATCTCTAAAACGATTATGAAAATAGGCCACTACATAGCTTGGATAAAGTGTTGGACCTAGAGTCAAGAAGACTTCAATTCAAATCTAACCTCAAACACTAGTTTGCTGTGTGATACTGGGCAAGTCAATTTATTACTATGTGCTTCAGTTTCTCCATCTATAAAATGGGGGTAATAACACAGCATCTATCTTTCAAATTGTGAAGATAGAATATTTTTAAAGTACCTTGTAAAGTTTAAAATGCTATATAAATGTTAGCTTTTATTTTATGACTAGATATCACCCCCCCCCGCCAAAAAAAAAAGGATGTTTCACTATTCCTGTGTTAGTAAATAAATGCAGATAATACTAACAGTTTTTATTACACTAACCATTCTGTATAAGACACAAAAAGATTTTAAAATCTAGCATCTTTATGATTTTTGGCAATATAAAAAAGAACAGAATATATTTTAATCTTACTCTAAGAGAAAAATCTAGACATGTCATAAAATCAGTCAGTAAGGTTAAGATTTCAGTCTAAATGTTAAATCTGCTTTTTCTCCCCTTTTCCAACGTGTAACATTCCCGACATGGTCTAAAACAGAATACAAGTGAAATGAAACATCTGATTCCATTCATAAGGATAGAAAAAGAATAGGAACAACTCTGAGTACTTTGCCTAAATATCTGCCACAATTATATAGGATGTGCACATTCATATATATACATATATATATATATATCACATCTATATGCAATACAACACATAAACACTAATTCCTAAATTTTTATTACTCTTCACAATGCCATGCTCTTGTATATACTGCGTATACTGCCTGAGAACTGTATAAAATTAATGAACTTCAGATGTTTTCTATAACATACAGAAAATGTGGTCTAATAGGAATCAATAGATGAATTCACAGATTAATACTGGAAACAAGAAATTCAATTCTGAAGAATCCTACTTACTCGTTTTGAAGGGCAAAGTTCATTTTTTTCATCTGTCATCTTCCCACTTTTCAATGCTTTCCTTGGATGCTTAATGCTTGTTTTTATGGCAGGTCGACACACATAGTTCTCCAAGTTTTTAGGAGGCTTTTTAGTTCTCTTAGCCTGCAGGCCAATTTTCAACTTTAAGTTTCCCTCTGAAAAGTTTGTTTCTTTCACAGAAAACTGTTGCTGTGCATCAGTCAAACTATCATTTTTCCCTGTCTCAATATTTCTGTCCCGATTCCGCCTCCAAAGTTCCTCTTCCTCCTTAGTGCTATTCTCTAGTTCCACTTCTCTCTTACTAACCAGTGTTCCAGTACTGATGGCAGAGGGACTCTTTCTTGAAAATCCTTCGGAGTCGGAACCCACTCCTAACATAGCAGTATTCCTATGGTCCATCACAAGTGCACGCTATTTTCAAGGAATCTTGTGGAAGATTTACAAAGTTGTATTAAACAGAAATGGCTGTTCTCCAAAACTTGTAACCAGCATCTCTGTAGGACAAACAGAACCAAAAAATATTAGTCAGAAAAAAATTATTTTTCCTTCAGAAAAGGCCATGAAACAGATTTTCCAAACAGATATCTATAAAATAAACTTGCCATGATTTTGTACTCAAGTTTTTCAAATAGTGATTTTTCAGTAGTCTAAATTACAAAGGCTTAGATCTTTAAAAATGAATATCAAAATCGCCAACGTTCTCCTAACTTTAAAGTTAAACTCTAGTTAGTGGCAAGTCGTTTATTTCTGGATCTTAAAATCAGATAGTAGGAATTCTAAAACAATCAGTCAGAAGCCTTGTAACCATCAACATTAAGATTCTTTTTCTCATCAAAGGCATTTTAAAAACACAGAGAAGAAAAAATGCATTTTAAGGAGTCTTCTATTTCTAGATATGTCACTCAAAAAACATATTAATGACTGCTTGTAGTATTAGAGTCTGCCTAAAGCAATCAATTAACAATTGGACATTTTTATAGATATAAAGAACTGTTATAGACACATTACTATGACAGATACACTACTTAAGCAGTTCTCAAACTTTTTGGTCTCAAGAGCTCTTTATACGCTTAAAAATTATTGAGGACCCACCAAAGTTTTTTTTTTTTTTGCTTATGTGGGTTATATTTATCAATATTTACCATGTTAGAAATTTTAAAAAATTAGTATTATTAAGGAAAGTTTTAACTTCAAGAACGCTATGAAAGAGTATCAGAGATCATCAAGGATCCCTAGACCACACTTTGAGAACTGCTAGTCTAGAGCCTTGCATCTGGGATAAATTCCAATTTATCCTATATATATATGTATATATACACATATATATATATTATTTGTATATAGTTGCTTGTATTATGTTTTCGAAGCTCATACTCTATCCACTAACACATTCTACCTCAATTGTAATAAATATTCTCTCCTTATGAAAGTTAGAATTCCACATCAACTGTGCTAGACACCACCTTCATCTCAAACTCAATTAGTTTTAATTAACTTTCCCTTCAAATCTCCCCTAACCCATTTTAAATTTTGTAGTCATCCACATTTTCAACCTTATAGTCATGCTCAACATTTCATTTTCCCTCATTTCTTTTATTTTTTAAGCAACCAGGGTTAAACTTGCTCAAGATTACACGGCCAGTTATTTCTGGGTGTGGTGCTAAGTATCTGACCGGAATTTGATCCCCAGATCATCCCACCACTGGAGCTCTTACTCGATGAGCCACCTGGCTGCCCCTAAGCAATTGAGGTTAAGTAACTTGCTCAAGGTTACAAGGCCAGGTGTTTCTGGGTGGGTGCTAAGTGTCTGAGCCCCGATTCAATCCCCAGGTCATCCTGACACTGGAGCCGGTGCTCTTAATCGCTGTGCTACCTGGGTGCTCTTAATCGCTGTGCTACCTGGCCGCCACCCCTCATTTCTATATCAAATCAATTTCTAAGCTTTACTAATGTTACCTCTACAACTTCTCTCAAACCTGATCTCTTCCATTCATCACCCAAATTGAGGCTTTCATCACCTTTCACCTGAATAACTTCTGAAGTGATTTTCCTGCTTCTAATCTCTCCTTACTCCAATATCTAATTCCCCACAGAGTTGCCAAACTGATATTCCTAAAGTACAAACTGTGTCATACCACTCATTGATTTCCAAGAGCTCCTACTTGTCTCTGGGACAAGGGTTCTTAACCTTTTTTTCTACATCATCCCGATGGGCAATCTTATGAAGCCAATGAACTCCTTGTCTGAATATTTTTAAATGCATAAAACTATATAGTACTAAAAAGATAATTTATTCTACAATTACTGAATATTAAAACAAACAAAAAGTTCATGGATCTGAAGTATGAACTAGTACTCTAAGATAGAATACAAATATGCTGCTACTGACATTTTTAACTCTTTATAATCTAGTTCCAAATTATCATTACAGGCTGATATCAGATTATTATTCCTCATGTACTCCATGTTTCAAACAAGATGTTCCATTTGCCACCGCTATTAATCCAAAATTGTCCCCTTGGCTGGAATGCTTTCCCTCTTGTTCTCCTTCTGATATAATCCCTAGTTCCTTTTCAAGGCAGTCTTTTCTGACCTATCTCTTAACACCTAAGTTGTTTTTTTTTTTTTTTGTTTGTTTTTTTAGCAATTGGGGTAAAGTAACTTGCTCAAGGTTACATGGCCAGTTATTATTTCTGGGTGTGGTGCTGAATATCTGAGCCCGGATTTGATCCAGGTCATCCCAACACTGGAGTTGATGCTCTTACTCACTGAGCCACCTGGCCGCCCCTAACACCTAAGTTGTTAAAGCTCTCCACGTCCCACAGAAATTACATGAGATTTTATTTGATATATATACACATACATATATGTGTACATATATACATATACATAAATATACACATATAAAGAACCTATCAATAGTCATATATCAAGAACCTATCAACAACCACGTCAACTTATCAAGTCATTTATATCTATATAGTGTTTACTTATCTGGGTAAAACCCTACCCAACCACCTCCGGGAAAAAATATAAACTCCTTGGGAGCTAAAACTATTTTTAGCTTTGAATCCCCAGAACTTAGGCACAGTGCTTTGCAGATAGTGAAAAATTAGTAAATGCTAAATTTCACTGAAAGTTCTTCTTTGTGATGTGCAAAGACCTGCCCTCCTTGCAGTTCTTATCTACTGGGTCTTTGTTACATTGAATAAATTTAATCTCTTTTTGACATGGCATTTCTTCTAATATTTGAAGATAGCTTTCATCTTTAACTACTCCCTCTCTCCCAATTCAGTTAAATAAAACTTTAATAGATAGAATTAGACGAATACTATATACGTGTATATAATGATATACATGCAAATGTACACACATAGAGAGCATGGGCTGAATGCCTGCTTTGTTATTTACTCTCCATGAGACTGAAGGCAAGTCAAAAATCACTTTACCTCTCCAACTTTTCAGGTTCTCAACTATAAGATGAGAGACTGAAGTAGCTGATTATCAATGTGCCTTCTAATTCAACTTACAATACCAAATAGTATCTACTTACCATTACCCTTCAAGTTGACTAGATCTTCATTTCAACATATTTTTAGGTATTATGGATTAAAATTTTAGACTCATAATTTAACATATACTTACTATTTTAGGCTAATCAACAAGTCAAAGAGATAATATTACATTGCATTTATTCTGACATTTTTATTCATCACTTTTATAGTGCATAGTCTTCTATCAGCCTTGTATCTACTTTATCCACATCTTGTAAATACCTATATATGTTGTTTAGAACATAAGCTACTTGAGGGCAAGGACTAATTGATTTTTCTTTGAATCCTTAGTATAGCATTGTGCACATAGCAAGCACTTACTAAAAGATTAATGACTGGCTGAACTAACGATGTCTCTTTACAATCTGCAGTTTTCACCTATTCCTTATTTTATAATGCCATTTCCTTACTTTATAATATTTTACAACACACACAAGCAAAACCAATTTATCTAAAATTTAAAAGGCAGAAATTTTACAGCAATGATTCTAATTTCTAAGATATATAGGAAACTCATAAGAATAACAGCAATTCCCCAACTGAGGGATGGTTCAAGGAGATAGATTCTCAATCTATCAATAGGCTTTTAAAAAGTCATCTAAATTATTAATAACTAGAGAAATAAAAACTAAAACAACTCTGAAATACAACCTCACACCCATCAGACTGGTAAAGTTGACAAAAAAGAAAAATGACAAATGCTGGAAGGTCTGTGTAGCGCCAATGCAATATTTACAGCACTCACGATCACGATAAAGACCATGACTATAAGTATCACATGACGTTAGATCGCAAAATATACCAGATTCTCCAGATAGAGGACAGAACTGAAGGATTTATTTAGACACCAGAAAACAGAATCCCAAAACCAGTAAGCCGATTGCATCATAGTACCAAAGAAGCCATAGTAACACTGAGAGCCACAGCATCCTTCAGCCTTCCCACAAACCAATGCAAGATCAATATTTACTCACAAACCTCTCTATCTCCTTAATGAGGGTCCTCTCTCCCCCCCAATGTCTGGCTAGCTCTGAACCAGCTTCCTGCGACCTCTACTTCCCTTCTGCAAAACTCCTCCCACCACAGGCTCCATGTGACTACATTCAGCCTATCAGGGGGTAGAGTTGATCTTCACAGCAGGGAAGCTTCCTGTGGGCTCTGCTGCACCCTTCAGCAAATTCCATCCATCACAGGCTCCATGTGATTACATTCAGCCTATCGGGGCAGAGTTTACTTTCAAAGCAGGGGAGGTCTTCAAACTCCCTCTTAGGTCTACTAAGGGGCAAGGAAGATCTTCAAGTTCCCATTCCCATTACAATCTGTGGGAAAATAAGTATATGAATGTACTGTGGAATTGGGAACTGGTTCAGCTACTCTGGGAAGCAATTTGGAAGTAGGCCCAAAATACTACTAAAACTGTGCTTACCAACTGACCAAACAAAACTTCTACAAGGTCTATACCCCAAAGAGAAAAAAAAAAAGGCAAAAGACAGTCCCTGCCTTCAAGGAGCTCACAATTTAATGAAGGAGACAAGTAAAACAAGTATGCATAGTCACTTGTCTATAAACACAGGAAAAATAAATAATTAACAGAGGGAAGGCACTAGAAATTAAGAGGGGTTGGGAAAGGCTTCCTGTAGAAGATGGGATTTTAGTTGGGGATTGAAGGAGATCAAGGAAGCCAAAAGACATAGATGAGGAGGGAGAAAATTCCATGCAGAGGGGACAGTCAAAGAAAATGCCCAGAACCAAAAGATGGAGTATCTTTTGGGGGGAACAGAAAGAAGGCCAGTTGGAAGAAGAGGAGGGGCAAGATTAGTAAGGACTTACTCTTCTGCAAAAATTCATCTACAATAAGTTCTACACTCTCTCCTCTCACTCTTTTCTTAACCCCTTACAATTTGGGTTCTGAACTTATCCACTCTGCTTTTGCTGCTCTGCCTAGCTTCAGCTTCCTGGAACAAAATGCCCCTCCCAGGGTAAGCTAGTCACCTTTAATCTCACTACCTAGAAACTACCTTAGCTGAAGTCTTAGCTGCGCTAAACCATCCCCCTTAGCCTCTTCTCCCCTCAGATTGGAGGGGTGGAAGTGAGATTACCAAAATCATAGAGGGCAGAGATTAAACTATCAAATTACTCAACTCTGTATCTGCTGCTCTGTCTGGTTTCAACTCCACCAAACAAGATGCCCCTATACCCTTTCTGGCCTCTCTTGTGTGTGTTATCTCCCCATTAGAACATAAGCTCCTTGAGGGCAGAAAATACCTTTCATCTTATTATTAATTGTATCCCACAGTATCTGGCATATTGTAGGCTCTTAGTACATGTTTACTAGATTTAATAAAATTAGTTCCTAAATCCAATGGCCTTTTCTTAATCCTCATTCTCCTTAAATCTGTCTGCATTCTTGGACATCTTTGATACTCTCTTCTCTCTTTTCTGACACCACTCTTTGTTAATTTTCCTCCTACCTATCCAACTACTCCTTCTCTGTCTCCTTTGCTGGATTTTCCACATCATACCATCTAACTGTAGGTGTTCCTCATGGTTCTGTCCTGGGACCTCTTCTCTTTAATGCTTCACGTGATCATCTCATCAAGCTTCCAGGGGCTGAACTGACATGTCTATGTTGGTGGTTCTCAGATCTACCTCTCCTGCCTCAATCTCTGCTGCCTTCCAATCCTGCATGTTCAACAGCCTTTTTGATATCTCAATCAGCAGACATCTTAAGCTAAACACATACAAAACAGAACGTGTTATTTTTCCTCCTAAATGCTCCCTCACTCCTACCTTTCCTAGAAGGGAACACCATCCTCCCAGCCCCTAGGACTCACAAAATAGTAATCATTCTGGATTCCTCATTCTCTCTCATCCTCCATCCCGCCCTCCCCCCACTCCCATCCAAGTTGTTACAAGATCTGTCAATTTCATCTTTGTAATATATCTGGTATACACTTCCTCTCTGATACTACCACTACTCTAATATGGACCCTGATCACCTAACACTGATTATTGCAATAGCCTGCTAGTGAATCTGCTTGCCTCAAGTCTTAACCCACTTTAATCCATTCTCCATTCAGTCACTATAGTACTGTTGTCCTAAAGAGCAGGTCCATTCACAAAACCTCACCCTCACTCAATAAACTCTAATGGCTTCCTATATCCTAAGCATATACAAAATGCTCTATTTGTCATTCAAAGTCATTCATAACGTAGCACATTCCTACCCTTTTATTCTTCTTATACCTTACTCACCAAAAAGGTAGTCTTCAGTCCAGTGACATTAGCCTCCTCTTCACTGTTCCACAAACAAGACACTCCATCTCTGCTCCCCTTCTCCTACTCTGACTACTGACCCTCCTGGCTTTAAGTCCCAACTCAAATCCCACTTTCTACAGGAAAGCATTTGCTAACCCTCTTTAATGCCAGTCTTCTCTCTGTTAATTATTTCCTATTTATCCTGCAGTTTCTTTTGCATATATGTTTGCATGTTGTCTCCTCCATTAGACTGTAAGCTTCTTGAGGGCAGGGATTGTCTTTTGTCTCTTTTTGCCACATAGTAGGCAATTAATAAATGTTTATTAAATTTATTGAAAGGAAGGAGTCATCTGTTGTAGCTGCACTTCTTAAGTAATTTAGCTACAAAGGGCAGAAGAGATGGAAGGATCAAAGACAGGGAGGTATGATTATGCTTGTAAATGGTAGGGAAGGAGCTAGTAGAGAAGGAGATACTGAAGATAAGTTAAAGAGTAAGAATAATAGAATAAACAATCCACTGAAGGAGATAGTATGAAAGGGAATCACTTGTGTAAACAGAAGGGTTTGCCTTGCAAAGGAGTAGGGCAACCTCATAATGTGAGACAGGAATAAAGGAGACAGTTGCAGAACACATTTGGGGGGTAAGAGATGAAAAAGGAGGGGAAAGAGGGAGCTTATGGGGAATGGTCTAAAATTTTTCTGTAACATTTGAGGGTAAGTTACTCAGCTGAGAGGGTGTGGGGAAGGTTTTGACGAGCCACTGCAGAGCGAAACTACCTAACAGCAATGATGACCCAGTTGAAGTTGCATTAACAAAACTTTTTGCACAGTTTTTGGATGTATTAATTCACATACACTTAATTTTTATTAGGTTTTTTTTAAATAAGAAAAAAAGGGGAGTAGGAGTAAGAGAGAGGATAATTCTAAGGAAAGAATAGTTAAGAGAATTCTGGAGAGACCTGTATTAACTGATGCTTGGTGAAATGAGCACAACCATGAGTATAATTTAAACAATACCATAGTAAAGAAAATCCTCCATTGGATACATATTTCAATGGACTTTTTTTTTTCCATCACTACTGCTATCCTCACCTCCCCCTTTAATAGTGCTGTAACAAATAAGCAAAAAGATGTCACCTTGGCTATCTGCCACTCACCAAAGCAACTTTTAAAACTTTCTCTTCTTCATGCCTGCTTTTTATATAATGCCACCTCTTTATATAATTAATAAATAAATATTTATTAAGTGCCTACTAAGCTCAAGGCATTGTCCTAAATACTAGGAATACAAAAAGAGACAGACCCTCTCATGTGAGGACGTGGCCTCATATAAAATCAGTCATTTACCATGGTTTGATTTCTCCTCCTACACCACACATTCAACTGACACCATCCCTCATCACTTCTTCCTTTACTCTAGCTTTTAATGAATAGGTGGCTCTTCTAAACCTGACCAAGTCAACTATTCTATATGTGCTCTTGATCCCACCCCTACTTATCTTCTTCAACAGACTGCCTCATGATAATCCCACCCCCTTTTTTCCCCCTAATCTTCAATCTCTCCCTATCCAAAGGCTCCTTCCCAACTACCTACACAGCAAGTCTCTCCCATTCTGGAAAAAAAAAAAAACCTTACTAGATCTTATCAACTTCTCAAAACTATCATCCTATGTCTCTGTAATGGAAATGCAAATTTAAAGATCTTCTCAGCCCCTAGGCTAAAAGTGCACCTGGAGCCTGGGGTGGGAGGCTTGTTTTTCAGTAGATACTTTTTGATTGGCCAGTGGGTCAATAAGGTTGTTACATTCTCTGAGCCAGGAGAAGGCTATATAAACCCTGATGTGTAGCTTTGTTTTGGGGCTCACTTTGAGAAGTGTTCTGTGATTTGATCTGGATTCTGGGAAGCCATTGTTGAGAGCCCCACCCCGACGGCTTTGAAAAACCCAGATGTTGAAACCCTGATGTTGATTTGATATGGATGTAATGGTTGGACAGTTTGGAAACTGTCTACTTGATCTGTTTCTCTGTCTTGATAATTCTGTCTGTATATTCTGAAGTTCAGAGTGCTGACCTTTTCCCTCTGAACTAGGTAAACGATACATATGTTTGACTGATTAAAGTAAGCTTGTTAACCCATTTTGAGTTGCTTTCCTTTATCAAAGCAGATCCAAGAACCTGTGTTGGCAGCCACCCTAGGAACGCTGGGGTGCTTGCTGATACAGTCTCCTGTCCCATTCACAGCAAAATTCCCAGAAAAAGTAAAATTCCTAGAAAAACTCTTCTTACATTCATTTTCTCACCTTTCATTTCTCAGACCTCTGCAATCTGGTTTCTGACACACCACTCAATTAAAACTATTCTCTCACTACCAATTATATTTAATGGCTAAATATAATGGCCTTTTCTCATTTCTTATCCTGTCTTGCATGACACTGTTAATCAGTCTTCTCCTTGATACTCTCTTCTCTCTAGGTTCTTAGGACATCATTGTCTCTTAGTTCTCCTTTGCTGAATCTTCATCTATACTACTCCCACTATCACCCCAAATTTCTCATGGTCCTTCTCTTTTCTCTCTATATAGCTCTCATCTAGTAATCTTATAAATTCCCAAAGCTTCAATTATCATCTCTATAGATGACTCCAAGAACTATATAGCCAGTCTTATTTCTTTCTCTACAGCTATATTTCCATCCAAATCACCATCTTTCTACTGGACATTTTAAATTTCATGTCCTGTACACATCTCAAACTCAACACACCCCCTTGTTATCTTTTCCCCAAAATCTGGTCCCTATCAAACTTCCTCATTTCTGTTATAGGTACAACCATCCTTCCAGTCACCTAGATGCTAATCTTGCCACCTTGCTCTCACCCCAAATTTCCAATCAGTTGCTGACTCTTACCATCTCTATCCACATCTCTTGAATACATCTTCTCTCCACTCACATAGCTAACCACCCTAAGTTCAAGGCTTTAATCATCTGTGGCCTGAGATTATTATAAAACATTGTAAGTAATCTTCTTACTTTAAGTCTCTCCCCACTCCAATTCAATCCTCCCATAACTGTAAAGGTGATTTTCCTTAAGCACAGCTCTCACTGTTACAGCCCTTCCTCTTACAGTTCTCAAACTTTTTAAGTCTCAGGATCACTTTACACTCAAAATTCTTGAAGACCCCAAAGAGTTTTTATGTGGGTTCTATCTATTGATATTTACCATATTAGAAATGAAAACTGATCTTTATTTTTTTACTAATTTGTTTTAAAGTATGAAAAATAATTTTCCAAAACAAAAAAAAACTAGTGAGAACTGGCTTCTGTTTTCATATTTTTGCAAATGTCTTTGATGTTAAATAGAAGACAACTGGATTTTCCTATCTGCTTTTGCATTCATTCTTTGGGGTAAATTGTTTTTGATGAAGCATATGAAAAAAATCCAATCTCACATATATGTAACTGTAAAAGGAGAGAGTATTTTAATAGCCAAATAAAGTCTTAGTACTATTATCATGGAAATAGTTTTAACTTTGTGGACCCCATGAAAAGATCTTAAGGACTGCTAGGGATCCTCAGCCCACACTTTGAGAATTATTGCCCTATTTCAATAAGCTCCAGTGACTCCCTATTATCTTTAGGATCAAACATAAAATTCTTCTGACATTTAAAAAGCTTTTCAAAACCAGGACCGTTCAAGAATTTATGACAAAACAAGAGAGAAAGAACATTACAAAATGCAAAATGGATAACTTTGATTACATTCAACTGAAAGGGTTTTGTACAAAAAAGTCAATGTAACCAAGATTAGGAGGGAAGCAGAAAATTGGGAAAGAATTTTTACAACCAGTGTCTCTGATAAAGGCCTCATTTCTAAAATATACAGAGAACTGAGTCAAATTTATAAGGCTACAAGTCATTCCCCAATTGATAAATGGTCAAAGAATATGAGTAGGGAGTTTTCGGAGGAAGAAATTAAAGGCATCTATAAGCATATGAAAAAAATGCTCTAAATCACTATTGATTAAAGCAATGCAAATTAAAAAAACTCTGAGGTACCACATCATTCCTGTCAGATTAGCTAAGATGACAAAACAGGAAAATGATAAATGTTGGAGAGGATGTGGAAAAACTGGAACACTAATGCATTGAGGATAGAGTTGTAAACTGATACAACCATTCTGAAGAGCAATTTGGAATTATACCCAAAGGGCCATAAAAAAGTACATACCCTTTGACCCAGCAATACCACATCTAGGGCTGTATCCCAAAGACATCATACAAGTGGGAGGATGATGATACAAAAATTATTTATAGCAGCTCTTTTTGTGATGGCAAAGAACTGGAAATCAAGGGGATCCCCATCAGTTGGGAAGTGGCTAAACAAGTTGTAGAATATGAATGTAACAGAATACTATTGTGCTATAAGAAATGAGGAGCAGATGGACTTCATAGTAACCTGGAGACACTTATATAATAAACTGATGCTGAGTGAGGAGAGAAGGAGAACTTTGTACACAATTACAGACACATCACATCTGTGACTTTGATAGACTGGGCTCCTCTCAGCAATGCAAGGTTATAAGATAATTCCAAAAGACTCATGATGGAAAGGGAGAGCCACATCCAGAGAAAGAACTAGAGTCTGAATGCAAAGTGAAGCAAACTACTTGCTCTCTTTCTTGTGTTTTGTTTTGTTCCTTCTTTCTCACTGTTCACTCCATTGGTTATAATTCTTCTTTACAACGTGACTAATGTTCAATGTGAA
This sequence comes from Petaurus breviceps papuanus, assembly GCF_028583685.1. Classification (NCBI taxonomy): domain Eukaryota; kingdom Metazoa; phylum Chordata; class Mammalia; order Diprotodontia; family Petauridae; genus Petaurus; species Petaurus breviceps. The sequence continues at coordinate 8,632,580 of NW_027187398.1, forward strand.
GGTATTTGTAGAACCTATATCAGACTGCATATTGCCATGGGGGAAAGAAAAGAGGGGAAAAATTTGGAACTCAAAGAATTGTGGAACTGAATGTTGTAAACTAAAAGTAAATAAATAAATTTAAAACAAAAACAAAAACCAGGACCCTTCCCTACCTTTCCAATCTTCTTACACATTACTATTGTACAATCTGTTATCAAGTCTATTGGCTGTTCTTCACACAAGACATTCTATTTCATCACTGTGACTTGTCTCTCATAGCTGGAATGCATTCCTGGCCTCTTCCTTTAAGACCTGGCTTAACTGTAGTAGAGCTTTCCTGATTTACTGTTAGTGACTTGCTCTCTACCATAACCTTCTATCTTTGTATCTATCTTTCATATACCTATATGTTTATATAATCCCCCCCCCAAAAAAAAACGTTACCTCGTTAAGAGAAGGAATTGTTTCACTTTTCTCCTATCTCTACGGCTTAGCTGCAGGTGCTTAATAAATGCTTGATGATTGATTCAATAGCCCTAGGCTGAACCACACATGCCCCTTCAAATGGTAAATTCAACACTCAATACAAATGCAACTTCGATTAGGTACCAAGTAGGAAATTTTTTTTGTAGACCTAAGATGCTTCCTAGTCCAAATTTACCAGAATCAGCTCATATTACTACGTGAAATATAGACAATCTTCATTTAAATCATTGCAGCTGTTGAATAAACATATCATAAAATGACCATTCATTAAAAAATTTTGCAAATCATGTCAGCCCCTAGTATCACTGTCTTACTACACTTAAGAAGTTTTTGGCAATAAACAAAAAATTTGGTATTTGAAAAAAAGCAAGATGCAAAGTGTTTTACCACAACCACTGGAATAGCAGTTCTAAAATCTTAATTTTTTTTTCTGTTCATCCTTTCCTTTCTCTCCAAAAGGTAGAACATAAACAACCATGTTATTTTTAAAACAGACACCTCATTTGAAAAGAATTACATGATAATTCACTCTCAAATAAAGTACTCTGATTTATGAAATGAAGAACCAAAATATCTCAATCAAATATCCCCCCCAAAACTAGCTCCCATTTAAAAAGATATTTATCTAAACCAACATACCTCTATATAATAGCTCCATATTTGCAGAATTATATATGAACCATTACATGTATACTGTACATCTAACCAGAAAGGAATCTACAATGCATGCTCAAAATCACTACTGACAAAAATACTAGAGTATTTTAAAACACTATAGTAACCAAATGGTTCTGCTTTGCCATCACCTCTACAGTATCACTAACTACACTCTTCAATAATAAAACGAAATAAGTTACCACCTAAAAGACTCCTCCTCATCTGATATCAAATGCAGCACAGAATATAAAAAGACTTACCAGAGATAACTTCCAGGAGCCAAGATTATGGAGTAAGCAGTAAGTCACTGTAACTCTCCCATATTTACCTCCAAACAACCATAATATACCTCCCCAAAGCAAATCCTGGAATAATGGAAGCAACAAAAAGATAAGGAAATTTAGCCCAAGAAAGTTCTTGGAAGATCAGCAAGAAAGGTCTGTCTCACTTGAATAAAAGAGGAACCGCAGTCTAGTATAGGAAACATCCCAGTAAGCTAGCAGCAAGTCCCAGCTCAGCAAATCAGTGGGAAATCCTAAGGTCTAGTGCAACAGAGCAGGCAAACTCCAACATCAGGACCCCCATGTACATCAGTATAGCTAGGGAAATGGGTAGACTCCAGCTCTGAGAACTGCCACATGCTTCAGCATAGCTCTGGGCAAATAGCACCCAGAACACCAAGCATTTCAGTGTAGCCCCAAGGAAACACAGAAACAACCAACAGGTCTCAGCACATGCCAGACACTAGCACTAGGACCCCAGTTCAGCACCAGGTAAGCTGCCAGACCTGTACAGCCTCCAGCAGTGCTAGTTACCTCCAGAACCACCCCCTCAACACAGCACCAGGCCCAAGGGTTCCCCGTGGCCCTGAGGGCAACATCAGTGCAGCATCAGCCAAGGCCTGCAGCCCCTGGCATAAGAAGTCTAAGACAGTGCCCTTTGCACTCCATGAGCAGAGCTCAAATTTAAAAGAAAGGAAGGAGGTCAAAAAAGATGAGCAAAAAATAACCAAAAAAATCTGATCACAGAAAGTTATTATGGCAACAGAAGATCAAGATACAAACTCAGAAGAGGACAACAATGTCAAAACACCTCTGGGCAAAACCCCAAAGAAAAACAAAAAGTAGTCTCAAGCCCAGAAAGAACTCATGGAAGACCTCAAAAAGGAGCTTAAAAATCAGATAAGAGAGGTGGAAAAAAAATTGCATACAGAAATGCGAGTGTTGCAAGAGAATTATGAAAAAAGTCAATAGCTTGGAAAAAGATAAAACTGCTTAAAAAGTAGAATTTGCCAAATGGAAAAGGAGATATAAAAATCCACTGAAGAAAACAACTTCTTAAAAAGTACAATGGCCCAAATGGAAATGGAAGTACAGGAGGAGACAAAATGCTGGAGTAAAAGCAGGAACTTGCGTGAGCTTGCAACCCAACCACCTCCAATACCTGTAAAAAATGACTCTAAACAAATTTTGGAGCGACAGAACCCACAAAATGACAGTGAAACACATCTCCCACTGACCGCAGTCTGGCAGGCCAACAGGAAGGGTCTATTGCACCAGGCTGGGAGCAGAGCGCAGTCCCATGTGGGTCACGCCAGCACAAACTGGCAGCACAGAGCGGCTGGAGAAGACCTTAGGGGACTGACACTGGCACCTGTGGTGGTTTCCAGACTTCTCAACCTATAAACGCCAAAGAAAAAGTAAAAGGTCAGTGGGAAAACTCTGATGGACCTGGGTGAGAGAAGAGTGCAGTCCTGTCCGTGCTCCCAGGGTGGTAGAGGTGGGAGCAGCTGCTTCCAGAGCTCCAAGTCCACAGATGGTAGGGGGATCAAGGAGCTGATCAGAATGCAGATGCATGAATCTCTTTGCTGGCATTGAGGAAGTTTCTCTTGCTTTGCCCTGCTTGGATCTAGGTTGCAGTATTGGGTGGCAGTCTTGGGGTGAGAAGGAGCTTGGGTGTGGCATAGCTTATGGTGGCTGTGGAGAAGGCTTCCTCACAGTTCTGAGGCAGTTGCCTAGAAGAAGCTCTGACAACAGCAGTGCAAAACCCCAGAAATTTGGGACACAGCACTCTCCATTCTGGAAGCAGAGTTCTACCATGGCAAAGAGCTCAAAAATCAAGTAATTGGCTGAGCAAACAGGAAGAGAAATCAGACTATAGAATTGTTCTTTGGTGACAAAGATGATCAAAACATAGAACCAGAAGACGACAACAAAGTCAAAACTGAATCAAAAGCCTCCAAGAAAAATATGAACTGGTCACAGGCCATGGAGGAAATGAAGTACAAAAGCTGAGGAAAACAACTCCTTAAAAGTTAGAATTAGGTAAATAAAAGCTAATGACATCAAGAATCAATCAAAGAAATTCAAAAGAATGAAAAAAAAGAAGAAAATGTTAAATACATCACTGGAAAAAAAGAGGCCTAGAAAACAGAAGTAGAGACAATGTCATAACCAACTGTGAATGTGAATGTGATGAACTCTCCCATAAAATGGAGGCAGACAGCAGAGTGAATCAAAAACCAGAATCCTACAATATGGTGTTTACAAGAAACACACTTGAAGCAGAGAAACACACACACACAGCAAAGGAGCAGAATCTATTATGCAGAAGCAAAAATAGACCTTATTAAATGAGGAAGGACACTACATCTTGCTAAAAGGTACTGCAGGCAATCAAGTAATAGTGCTAAACATATATGCACCAAGTAGTATAGCATCCAAATTCTTAAAGGAAAAGTTAAGTGAGTTACAGGGTCATGACCAAATAAGAGATAGAGGTCATTATGCAAAGTAAATTAGATAATTCTGATAAAATCTAAAAGTTTTTGCACAAACAAAATCAATACAACCATGGTTAGAAGGAATGCAGAATGCTAGGAAACAATCTTTACAGCAAGTGTCTCTGATAAAGGCCTCATTTCTAAAATATATAGAGAACTGAGTCCAATTTGTAAGAATACAAGTCATTCCTCAATTAATAAATGGTCAAATAATATGAACAGGAAGTTTTCAGATGAAGAAATCAAAGCTATCTATAGTCATATGAAGACATACTTTAAATAACTTTTGATTAAGAGAAATCCAAATTAAAACAACTTTGAGGTACCACCTCATGGCTATCAGATTAGCTACTAGGACAAAAAAGGAAAATGATAAATGTTGGAGAGGATATGAGAAAATTGAGACACTAATGCACTGATGGTAGAGTCGTGAACTGATCCAAAAATTATGGAGAGCAATTTGGAACTATGACCAAAGGACAACCAAGTTGTTTACACCCTTTGATCCAACAATACCATTACTAGATCCATATTCCAAAGAGACCATAAAAATTAGAAAAGGACCTACATGTACAAAAATATTTATAGTAGCCCTTTTTGTGGTGGCAAAATATTGGAAACTGAGGGGATGCCCATCAACTGGATCAAACAAGCTGTAGTAAGATGAACAAGGAGATTTCAGAAAAACCTAGAAAGACTTGTATAAACTGCTGTAAAGTAAAATGAGCAGAAACAGGAAAAATTGTACACAGTATCAGCAACATTGTGTGATGATCAACTATGAATAACAACTCTTCTCAGCAACACAACGATCCAAGACAAGTACAAAGGACTCACAAAATGAAATGCTATCCATATCCAGATAAAGAACTGATGAACTCTGAATGCAGATCAAAATACTTTTTCATTTACTTCTTTTTCATGTTTTTTTTTTCCTTTTGATCTGTTTCCTCTTCCAAAACTAATATTGAAATGTGTTTTATATGATAGCACATGTATAACCTATAAAATTGCCTACCATTTTAGGAAGAGGTAAGGGGAGGGAAGGAAAAAACTTGGAACTCAAAGACCTGTAGAAATGAATGCTAGGGGCATCTAGGTGGCACAGTGAATACAGCATCAGCCCTGGAGTCAGGAGGACCTTAGTTCAAATCTGGCCTCAGACACTTGACACACTTACTAGCTGTGTGACCTTGGGTAAGTCACTTAACCCCAAACTGTCTTGCCTTCCCCCCTCCAAAAACAAAAAAGAATGCTAAAAATAATAAAATTTTGAAAAACAAAATAAAAATTGCCTTGACATGCAATTAGGAAAAAAATAAAACACTATTAAAAAATAGACTTCTCAATCAGAGGCATATCCTTTCTATCACATAAGCTGATAAGAAACAATAAGTTTTCATTAAGAACTATTTACAAGAAAAATAAATTCTGTTGTTAGTCTAACATGACAAACTCACTGCTTTGAAAAGTACCCATATGTGTGCTACCTATCTCAGTTTTCTGAACTACACAAATAAATACTTTTAGTTCCTTATAAATGAAGTCTGCTGATTTCATTAATCTGTGAAAAGAATCAAATATTTTCAAGGTGATTGAAATCAAGCAACTATAATGTAGATCAAGCAGGACAAGAATTAATCTTCTTACCTTGGGCAAGTCACTTAACCCCAAATGCCCTGCCTTCCCTCCTCCAAAAAGACAAAAAAAAAAAAAGAATCAATCTTCTTTAACTCTTCCTACCACCACAACATGACATTTACAAGGCCCTCAAACAAACAAACAAAAAAAGGCAAGGATTTGAATGTTGAGGCCCCTATAATGATATTAACACTTCCTTGCAGAGGGAGATTCATCATCAATTCTGTTTTCCAAAACAAGAGCTCTGAAAAATTACCTTGATCCTGGTTGTTCAGGTCAAACTAGGTTCTAAACCAGTCAGAACTAGAAAGTTTCTTGACTGGTACTATCAAGTATCAAATCCCTTGATCTAGTAATGTACCTACTCTGTAGCAATTCCATCTTCCCATTTTTAATCATTCACTGACTCTTCCCTCTTTGTAGAGGAGGAGAGATATCTTCTTTTATCAACTTTATCAACTATTCACTACACATTCTAGTTCTGTGTATCTTTCCTCACTTCTACCTCATCCTCTTCTATCCATAAAATCTCTCTGGAACTTATTCTACTCATTTGTAAAATGAAAGGAACTGATTAACTGACCTCTACAGTCTCTTGTAGTGCTAAAACTAAGATGATCTTCAGAATCTAGTCTGTTACTGAGACTACCTTCAAATCTCTCTATCTTTGTCTCACTAGCACCTTAGCAAAGTATTCTGCCCACGTTTAATAAATGTTTGAATTGGTTTCCATTCTCACTGCTATATTTCTCAATAGCCTCCTGATCAAAGTTTTTATTTCATTCACACTCAACTCTATTTGAAGAAATTCAACCTTTCAACTACATTCTCCTGTTCCTCCATTATGACCATCACATCAAGAAGTTGAAAGGTTCTTTTCTTGAGAGCTCCAACACAAATACTACCAACTATAAACTAAGTTTCTCTGACAAACAGCATCACATATGACAAAGTTTAATACTAATTTGGAGGTATTTAAAATCAATATGTAAGACTCTAAAATCAGCATCTGGAAGAAGCAAAGGCTTTCTCACTGAAAGATCAATCTCAGATTGATAAAGATAATACAGGTAACAGATAAAGATATCCAAGAGATATAACTTAACTTGCCAAAATTTTACATAGGTTTTTCTTTAAACAATCATGTAAAATAGGTAGTACAAGTATTAACCATATTTACATATAAGAAAACTAAAACTCATAAATGTGAAACTTGGCCTTAATGTCAGAAATGAACCCTGAACTGAGGTTTCCTAACATAAAGTCAATAACCTTTCATTTAAGCAGCTACCACCACTATGCTAAAACGTAAAGATGGGGGCAAAAGGGCAAAAAAAACAGTTCTTGCTCTCAAGGTGCTCACATTTTAATGTGAGAAAGACAACATACAAACAATTGCTAACAAAAAATATATAGATATAGATATATATAGATATAGTTAGAAGGAAAGCAATCTCAGTGGGAATTCATTAGCACTAAAGGAGTCCAGGAAAACCTTCTTGCTGAAAGTGAGACTTTTAGCCAAGTCAGAAGGCTGAGAAGAGAAGGGAGAGCATTCCATGCTTGGAGGACAGCTAGAGAAAGTATACAGTGTGAGGAGATGTAATGTCTTATGGGAAGAACATATCAGTGAACCAAAAATCACAAGGGGAGTAGGGAATAAAGTATAAAAAGACTGAAAAGGTAGAAAGGGCCAGGTTATAAAGGGGCTTTAAAAGTCAAAAAGAGAATTTTATATTTGACCCTGGAAGTAATAAAGAGCCACTGGAGTTGGGAAGGAAAAGAGAATGGATATGGTCAGACAAGTCATGGTCAGATTATGTACCAAAATAAGAAATAAATTAGCAAAATATAAAAGATCACATTGAAAACAAATTAGAAGAACAAGGAAGCAATCACCATTCAGATCTACGGACAGGAAAAGAGTACATAACCAAACAAGTGGTACAGAGGACCACAGAAGTTAAAATAGACAATTTTGATTACATGAAAATTTTAAATGTCTGCACATACAATCCAATCCAGCTAAGATCAGAAGGGAAGCAGTAAACTGAGAAAAAAAAAAACTTTGCAGCAAATTTCTCTGATTAAAGTCTCATTTTTAAGATAGGAAGTAACTGATTCCAATTTAAAATAAAAGGCATTCCCAATCGATAAATGGTAAAAAGAAATGAATAAAAAGTTTTCAAAGGAAGAAATTCAAAATATTAACAACGATGTAAAAATATTTAATCATCAATAGAGAAATGAAAATTAAGATAACTCTGAACTTTCATCACATACCTATTTATAAGAATGGGTAAAGAAGACAAAAGAGAAAAATAGTAAATGTGGTAGGGGCTGTGGGAAAGGGAAAAAAACACACTGATGCACTGCTGATAAAACTGTGAATTCATTGAGTCTTTCTAGAAAGCAATCTAGAACTAAATACAAAGTTACTAAACTATGGACTGCTAGGTCCTGCCACTACTATGCCTGTGCACAAAAAAAAAAAGATTAAAGGAATCCATATGTACCAAAATATTTATAGCAGCTTGTTTTATGGTAGCAGAGAACTAGAAATGAAAGGCATGGCCATCAGAAGAATAGTTTTAAAAATTATGGTCTATGAACGAAACAGAATGCTATTGTACTATAAGAAATGAATAAAGAGCATTTCAGAGAAACCTGGAAAGACCTGAAAGAAATGATGCAGAGTGAGAAGAGAAGAACCAGGAGATAAGTTTATACTATAATATGAACAGTATTAAAACAATTCTTTCTTTTTTTTTTTTTGCCTTTTTGGAGGGCAATTGGGGTTAAGTAACTTGCCCCAACGTTACACGGTTAGTTTTTCTGTGTGGGTATTAAGTGTCTAAAGCTGGAACTGAACTCGGGTCCTCCTGACTCCCAGGCTGGTGCTTTACTCACTGCACCATCTAGCCGCCCCCAAAACAAATAATTCTTAAAGACTTGAGAACTCTGATCAATACAATGACCAACCATGATTCCAAAGGATTGATGATACAGAATACTACCTACCCCTTGACAAAAAAGATGATGACCTAAGATGCAGAATGAAACACACAATCTTGGACATGGGTAAAATGGGAATTTTTTTAATTGACTAGGCTGATTTGTTTCAAGGGTTTTTTCTTTCTTCAGGGTAGGAGAGGGGAAGAGAAGAGGGGCAGTATTCTGGAGGTGAGAGGAAAAAAATGACAATTTTTTAAATAAAATTTAATTTAAAAAATAATATACTGAATTTACCTTGAGGAAATTGCAAAGCTTCTTTAAATAACCCTAAATTTCTCCCCTGGTTTTGTTTGGGACATGAAATACAACAATTTCTTAAGAACTGAAAATGATTATCACAAAGAAAGCACTGAAGAGGTACATGGTGGGTACGAACAGGATGCAATATAAAACCAAAGAGAAGAATAGACATATCAGCAGGGAAAGGCTAGGAAGATAAGACAGGTGGCCCATAAAGCAAGGGCAAGAGAGAATAAGTGGACAGCTCAAATGTGTCACTGGTATCCTCAAAGAATGAGGAGAAAGAGAAAAAATCCTCCAACACACTGGTTATACCTCTTGTGTTAATGTTATGAAAGAACTTCAACAAGAATCTCTGGCACTAATAATGGGTTACAAACTATTGTTGGAAGGTATATACAAAGTGATGAGACCACAAATACATTTGAGTATTTGAGAAAGAGATATCATATCTATCTACAAATATTTTAAGAATGAAGCCTGGAGGTTTATGTAATGGATATTACAAAAGTATATAAATAGGAATCACTTTATACAATTAATAGGCTTTTTAAAAACCAGAATGTTTGCATATTCTATGGATACAGACAAAAATACAATTGTGCCCCCCAAAAATTCATAGTTGAAATAAGGTCTATTATACTCAATATCTAAGCTAAAAAGCACACCCTAGATTTAGAGGTAGTTACAGGGGGCACCGGATAAAGCACTGAACTTGAGAGTCAGGAAAATCTTAGTTCAAATACAGTCTCAGACACTTACTAGCTACATGACCAGTCACTTCACCTCTGTTTGAAATAAAATCTACAAAAATATAAATGGAAAGAACAAGAAAAGGATCAAAACCGAATTCTATAAAATTATAATGGCCAAGTTTGGTTGAAAAGAACAGACAGGAAACGGTACTCTCCCCTTCTATGTGAATGTGGGGGGCCTATGGATTTGCAATAATACACAATTATGTTGGACTTTTTTTTTTGATGTATTGGTAATTTTGCTGAACTATTGGCATTTTCTTTGGGTGTTTTTTTATTCTTTGTTATATAGAACATCCTTTTGGGAAAAGGAAATGATACACTAGGACATAAAGGTGACATATAAAGTAAAATATACTATTATAAGTTTATTTTTAAAAATAAAATGGGGGCAAGACACTAAAAGGAATACTGGTGAATAAAACTGAAATTAAGTACCATAAATATCACTATGTAATTTCTGCACAAAACAATTAAAAAAGCAAAACAGGTTAAAATAGCACTTTTGTCAGAAGGAATTACATTGAAGCAGGAAAACAATTAAAGTTAATGCATTTCTTATATACTTATAAATAAATAGCAAGCTGTACATAATGGTAATTCAAAGATTCATGTACAATCCTTTTTTTTTGTTTTACTGTGTACTCCTAAGTGTTCATTTTAGTTGATATTAAGGTAAAAAAAATGCTTAAAAATTTTTAAAAGATTACTTCTGTGGCAAAGCAATACCTTACATAGTGTATAGAGCACTTGTACAGTGCTTTACAATTTAAAAGGTATTTTCATTTCCTTATCTCATTTGAGCTTTAAAAGAACCCTGTGAAGTTAAGGCAAGTATTATTTTTAAAATGAACAAACTCATAAGTATTTAGTAGTTTGACCAAGAACATATGACAAGAAATGAGAAAGCCAAGATGGACACATAGATACACACCCACACCCACATATTGGTAGTCTTCTGATTCTATGCCCAGGATTTTTTTCACTCTGTAACATACTATCTCTGAAATTTTTGAGGTCTTTATCTACTAAAAACTGCTGTGATCTTCTAATTCTGAAGGTTTTATGGGAGGATTCCTTAGGGGGGAAAAAATTTCATGTATTCAAGTAATAAGAAAAAAAAGAGGCAAGTAATAAAAGTCTAAAGCCTTGTGGTTCTGCACTATTATTACCAAAGACAGAAAAACATAACTAGTTTAGGTGTTAGTCCAGTAACCTCTGACCTGGACTGCTCAACTAAATCATTGAAATACACTAAAGACAGATTTCAAGACAAAGATGAACAAGGACACAATGCATTGTTGCTGGATTGGTATAGTCATTCAGGAAAGCAATTTAAAACTATAACCAGAAAGTAACTAAATTAAATATACCCTACTTGACTTACCACCACTAGGTTATTGTTGTTCAGACATTTCAGTTATGTCTGACTTTGTGACACCATTTGGGGTTCTCTTGCCATTTCCTTCGTCAGCTCATTTTACAGATGAGAAATTGAAGCAAACAGGGTTGAATGACTCGCCCCAGGTCACAGAACTAGTAAGTATCTGAGATCATATTTGAAAATCAGGAAGATGAGGCTTCCTGACTTCAGACCTGACACTCTATCCACTGTACTACCTGGCTGTTCTATCACTACTAAGAATATATACCCCCAAAGAAGGAAAATGGAAAGGGATGCATATACATAAAAATAGTTATAGCAGCTTTTTTTGTAATGGCAAAGAACTAGCAACTAATGGAGAGCCCTTCTTTTGGGGAAAGGTTAAACAAATAATGGTATATGAATGTTATAGAATACTATTAAAATATAAAATAAAAAATGACAAAAGGAAGAATTTCAGAAAAAAAATGAGAAGACTTGTATAAATTAATGCAGAGAAAAATGAACAAGGACAGGGCTGCTAAAAAGAAATAAAAAGACAAGAGGGTCACTGAAACACTTTTTTAAAAAAGCAAAGTAGGGGTGGCTAGGTGGTACAGTAAAAAGAGCACCAGCCCTGGAGTCAGGAGGACCCGCATTCAAATCCGGCCTCAGACACTTAACACAAAAAAAGCTAGCCATGTGACCTTGGGCAAGTCAACCCCAATTGCCCTCCAAAAAGCAAAAAATTAAAAAAAAAATTTTTTTTTAAAATCAAAGTAAAATACAGAAGTAAGACCCAAAGAAATCACTGACAAGCAACTCTTAAAAGTTACATGGTGAATTTATGATACAACTGAAAAGAAAGGCAAGTTAAACACATCAGCTTCAGCTTCATGTATAATTTCTTTTCTACTATGTATATGGAAATGTATGTTTTATTTGATGTTTTTAAAGTTCAGATTTTTTTATTAAAAAAAAATTTTTTGGAGGTCCCTTCTTACTTTACTAATACACTCTATTATGCACTAAACTGCATACTCTTTGACCCAGAGACAGGCATTGAAGAAAGACATTTCCCCAAAGAGTTCAAAAAGAAACAAAAAGAACCCATAAGTACAAAAATATTTATAGCAGTTCTTTTTGTAGTAGCAAAAACCTGGAAACCAAGAAAAACACCCACATATCTGGGGAATAACACAGTAAATTACATTATCTCAAGTTAGTTGTCAAAGCGATCTCAAAAAGAGTGTACATCTGGCCATGTCATTCCCCCCTATTCAATAAACCCTAGTGGTTCCCTATCACCTCCAGGATCAAATATGTAACACTGTTTAGAAGCCCTGCATACTACATTACTATCACCTTTATATCAAGGTTAGTTCCATGCTTCTTGTTGTTCACCCATTTTCAAAGCATTCCATACTTGGATCCTTTCTTTAAGAAAAGAAAGGTAAAAGTTCTGTCAATTCACAGTATTTAAAAAGGAAAAGGATCAGATTTTGAGGCTAGGTGGCAGAATATCCAAACAATAAAAAATCTAAAACTTGTAGTCATTGCATCAATGAGCTCTGACTAAAAATTAGTTTCACAATGACAGTGCTAGACACACTGCAGGTGCTTAGCAAATGTTTGTTGACTGACTTTAAGTACCTAAACCAAACCAAAACCACAAAGGTAATATCTTCTGCTACAGTAAACAATTACACTGTTCTTCATACAGGTTCTAAGCCATTTGCAAACTTCAGGAGGCACTACATGTGGTAGACTATGTAAGGAGGCTAGATATTTTGGAGTATAAACCCCAAGTCCTATTCACTACTGTAGTTACTCTTTCAATTTTCCATGCAATTGATGGTTCTTACTTTGACTTGTAATAAAGGAATCTGGGACCTTTGGTCTCTTGAAAAGCCCTTCTATTCCTCCATATAATAAAAAAAAATAAAAATAGATTTAAACACTGGAACAGTGTGCTACGCAGGGAATATTTCAACATAAGTTATCTGGAATTAAATTTCTGCTGTGGGGCTGACAGTTCAAAACTGCTTGGCCTCTTGAACACAATGTTCAAAGCAACAGATGGGTTCTCTATTCTTCAGGATTATTAAGTGAAAGGTCATACAGAAAAACAAAATAATATCTAATTTTTTAAAAATAAACAATCTCAAGCTATAATTAACCTGCCATTTTACTTTTTACTTGTGTTCCTCTTTTCATTTCTTTAGGTGTTGATCATTCTTTTAAACCACGATGCTAGAGTTTACATTCTTGTCTATTACTAGACGTAGTCTTAAGCAGCAGTTCACCTGGTATGTGAAATTTAGATTATGGATTAAATTTGGGAACATCAAGGATTCTTATATTTTTAAATGTTCATTCTCACATAACTAAATTTTCTTTAAAAAATAAAATGTCTTCTCCCCCCCCCTTCCTGCTTTGCAGAGTTATTTCCTAATAGTCCTCCTTAAACAAAATACAACAACACAATTATCAAGCTAAAGAATATATTTATCACCACCCCAGTTTACTGAGAGGTTATGTTTTACCATTATTCCTCTAAAGTCATAATGTAGCATAACTGCATTGTTCAGTGTTCTGATGCCTCTCAGTGTTGTTTCTTGTACATTATTGTGGCAGTTTAACTTACAGATTCTTGCTTCCTCTGCTCTTCATCAGTTCTTTCACATAGCTAATTGCAAGGTATCAGATGTGTCTACTCAATTAAAAATTTAAAGTTTAAATGGAAAGCTAATTGGATGATAAAGTCATTTTCAGGCTCACAAAAATGGTTTACTAATAAGTAAAACTTTATGGCTGAATAAGAAACAGTTGGCAGCTTAGCCTCATTCAACAGGTAACTTTTTTGAACAAAAGATGTCAGGTCATACGCCCATTGTAGCCCCACTGTTCATTAACATTATCATCATTTTAGTACTTTATCTTCTTTGGAACCTCAAAGATATATTGAAGTAGTAATAATGAACCTTCTGGTAATCATGTTAAAATAATCAAGTCATAAGAAGCACATGGGTTTCTGCATTTTCTAGGAAAAAAATCAAAAGATTCTTTGGCACACAACAAATAACTGCTTATTGATGAATCACTCTTTTGACTCTAATTTGTTGAATAATTTGTACTTTATATTTTTATTAAATTTAAGTCATTGCATTTCATTATCTTTCTCCTTTTAGAAGAAACGAGAAAAGTTCAATAGTGGCAGAAAAATATTCTATATAGGATGGCCCAAAAGTCTTTAGAGCCTAAAATTTAACTAAAACTTTTTGGAGTATCCTGTGTTTTATCTGGCTTAAGCTTGAAATGAACATGGAATTTTATTAACTAAACTCTTACATTCTGTCTCTTGGCTTCTAAATTATACCTAGGCTTTTCCTAGCAAGGTTATGCAAAAAATATTTTCTTATAATTGATTTGATCTGAAAAAGCTATGACTTTGCTTTGTTATTTAGTCATTTTCAGTCCTATCTGACTCTGTGACCCTATTTGGGGGGAGTGGTTTGGCATTTCCTTCTCCAGCTCATTTTACAGAAGAGGAACTGCGGCAAAAAGGATTAAGTTAACTTGCCCAAAGTCACAGAGCCAGCGAGTGACTGAGGTCACATCTGAACTCAGGAAGATAAGGGCCTGTTGCAGCAAGCATCCCAGCATCCCCAGGGTGGCTGCCAACACAGGTTCTTAGATCTGCTTTTCTAAAGGAAAGCAACCCAAAATGGGTTAACAATCTTGCCTTAATCAATCAAATATATCATTTACCTTTTTCAGGGGAAAAAGTCAGCACCCTGAACTTCAGAGTATACAGACAGAAGTTACAAGAAAACATAAAAACATATTAAGCAGACAGGCCTCCAACTGTCTTGACCATTACATCCCTACCTAGTCAGTTACCAGAAAGGGAAGCCTCATCATCTGGGTTTTCAAAGCAGAGGATGGGGGGGGGGGACCCCTCTCAATAGCTGCCCAGAGTCTCCTCTGGCCAAATCACACAACGCTTCTCAAAGTGAGCCCCAAAACAACATCTCACATCAAGGTTTATATAGCCTTCTCCAGGCTCAGAGAATGTAACAACCCTCTTGACCCACTACCCAATCACAAAGTATCTCCTGAAAAACAAGCCTCTCACCACAGGCTCCAGGTGTACTTAACCTAGGGGCAGGGAAGATCTTAAAAATTTACATTCCTATAACAGGGCCTGGCACTCTATCCACTGGACCACCTAGACTTTACTAGCATAAAGACAACCAAAGTTCTAGGATATTTTATAAGGCACTGTCTAATCCACTTTGTAATATAGCTGAAGAAAAGAGCCAGCAACATCAAAGTGATGAAACTCTTATAAAACTAGCAGTACAGTAAATATAAAGATACAACACTGCAAAAATATGAACAGTGGGAAAGTTCTATTGATGATCTCCTGAGATCTGAATCCATGAATCTTCAGCTTCTGAACATATACTTTCTCAAATTATAAAGCAAGGTTCAGTCAAATAGGTGGGTTTACTGTAGGCAAAGCACTATATACTGTGTCTCTTGAAAATGTGCTATTGATTATAAAAAGCAAGATAAATCCTAGATGACAAAATATCTCATTCAGATTCACTCTATTTTCTAGTTCATTCAAAGAACAAGATGACTCTCCAAGACAGTAAGTAAAGTACTTGTAAACAAGTCTCTCATTTAGTGATCAACTAAGGTTAAATATAGGAAGATTAGAAAAGATACAAATATGCAACGGTGCATCATAAATGAAAAGAACATACTATCTTGAAACTTATAAACAAAAATACAAATAATTACAGATGTAGATATACATGTTTTCATGAAGCTTTTGTAATATTTTTCCCTCACCTGTAAAACAGGGATAATAATGATAGTATCTACCTCATATAAAATATGTAAAACATTTTATAAGCCTTAAAGCTCCATATAAATGCCAGCTGCTATTTTACATATTCTTATCCCTTTGGGAAGAACATATTCCTGAAATGCTTTACTTAAGGGGTCTATCACTATATTTCAAAATATATAATAAAAGTGGTAATCAAAACTGTATGATACCATTTTTTAAAAACTAAAAAGTAGATCAGAAAAACAGATTAAATAGATAGCAACAGAAATAACTATACAGTTATTTATTATATTTATATATAAATATATTTAATAATATATAATATATAAAAATATAATATATATTTATTATACAGCCTATTATTCAATAACACAAAGAACACAGACAAATGAGAAGTATGAGAATTTTTCAAAAAGACTAGAAAGCAATGCAATAGAAAACAGACTTGAAATTTCCTGCCAAGAAGGCATCCTGAACAGGAAACAGGTCTTCAAATTCTCACATACCTACTCCAGCAAAACCCTGAAGTTCATGCTAGCCTGAATAATGATCAAGAAATCCAATGAAAAAATAAAGTAAGTGATATCTTCCATTCCAAAACTGCATAAGGTCAACCAGGACTCTTCTCAGCAAAGCAATGTTATGAGACAATTTCAAAAGACTCATGAAGGAGATGTCTACATTCAGAGAAAGAACTGGAAAGAACAGAGTTTCAATGCAGACTGAAGCAAACTACCTGCTCTCTTTTTTTCTCGTTTAGTTTTGTTTCCTCTTTCCCATTGCTCATTCCATCAGTTACAATCCGACTAATTGCAGATCCTATACTTGACTGCATGCCACCATAGGGGGGGGAGAAGAGAGGGAGAAGGAGAGGGAGAAAATTTGAAATCAAGGGATTGTGGAACTGAATCTTGTAAACCAAAAGTAAACAAACAAATTAATAAAGACCAAAAAAAAAAAAACCACAAAACGAAAAAACAAGTCAGCCAAGACACTAGTAATCTCCAAAAACCTGTCTATAAACAACAGAAGATTCATCTGAGAAAAGACTCAAGAAGATAAAACAATTCAAGGTGGGAACAATTTAAGACCCTAGGACCAGCATTGTGTCACAAAGGCCTGGGCTCAGGGGCTTTACAAGGTCTAAACAGTCCAAAGATACCTGAGAGGACCCTGAAGATTCAACACTCTCAAAACTCAAAAATGGAGGAGAGTGGGAGGGGAGAAACTGGTAGTTGGCACAGAAATCCAGGTGAGCCCCTTGAAAATACAAAGCAGGGCCCATCACCCAACCAAAAAGTATAGCAGAGAACAGAACCTAGTCGCCCCTATAAAGCCTAAAGCTTGAAAAATCAGTAAGTCAAAGAAGACCATGACCAGCAATAAAAATTACTGGGGCAGGGGCACCCTTGCACACAGAGCCAAGATGCCATAGAAAAGGCAGAGACTCACCTGAGTTCTCCACCAGACCCCTCCAAACAACTTTAAACAATGAACCCAAGTAAATTCTGAAGTGGCAGAATACAGAAAAGGGGAGAGTGAAACAATTTTCCAGCCCAAGACAATTTAGAAGATCAGCAAGAAAGGGCAGTTGCAGTGGGGTAAGAATGTAGTGTAGTCCACTGCAAACCCTGCCCCAACAAGCCAGAAGTCAGCCTTGGGGGCAACAGAATTGGGGGCAACTAATCAGTGACAGAAATGGCAGTTTCTGGACCTCTCAGCCCAAAGAAAGTAAGGGGATGGGACAACTGGTCAGAAAAAGATTATAGGGTCCCTTTGCTGGCAAGAGGAAAGGATTCCATTGCATAGCCCATACTTGGATCCGGGTCACAGTCTTGGGTCTCTGTCCTCGGATGACGAGGAGCACTAGCACACCAGTGCTTGTGGCCACAGGGGAACATTGACCCTAGTCATAGTTCCAGGGTAGGAAAGAGTGCTTGTGGACACTCCGAGACTAGAGCACAGGTCAGAAGAGTAGTAAACATAGCTCTCACTAGATCATACCACCTTGGAAGAACTAGAAACTTACAGGTCCCCACTTATGCAGCTGACACAAAAAAATCTGAAGCTTGGGACAGTGGCCCCTCCACTCTGAAGCAGATCCCCACTTTAACACAGAATTAAAAGTCAAGAAATAAACCGGAAAATGAGCAAAAAGCAGAAAAAGATCATGACTACAGAAAGTTACTATGGTGACAAGGAAGATCAAAATACTAACTCAGAAGAAAATAAAGTCAAAACTACTATATTCGAAGCCTCAAAGAAAAATATAACTCGGTCTCAGGTCATGGAAGAGTTAAAAAAGGATTTTAAAAATCAAGTGAGAGAGGTGGAAGAAACTCTGGGAAGAGAAATGTGTGATGCAAGAAAAACATGAAAAAAAAATCAACAGCTTGGTGAAAGAGACACAAAAAAATTACTGAAGAAAATAATACCTTAAAAAACAGAATAGGGTGAATAGTAAAAGAGGCACAAAAATCCAATGAAGAGAAGAATGCCTTGAAAAAGTAAACTGGCCAAATGGGAAGGGACATACAAAAATTCACAGAAAGGAACTCCTTAAAAAGCAAAATTGGCCAAATGGAAAGAGGTACAAAATTCCAGTGAAGAAAAAAACTCATTAAGAAGTAGAACTGGTCAAATGGAAAAAGAATCACAAAAGAAAATAATTCCTTAAAAATTAGAATTGGGCAAGTGGAAATGAATGACATTGAGACAGTAAGAAACAATAAAATTAAATTAAATTAAAAGTATTAGAAAATGTGAAATATCTCACTGAAAAAAACAACTGACATGGAAAATAGATCAAGAGAGATAATTTTAAAATTACTGGACTATTTGAAAGCCATGATTAAAAAAAGAGACTAGACATCATCTTTTAAGAAACTATTAAGGAAAATTTCCTTGATATTCTATAACCAGAGGGTAAAATAGAAATTGAAAGAATGTATCGATCATCTGCTGGAAGAGATTCCAAAATGAAAATTCCTAGGAATATTATAGCCAAATTCCAGTGCTCCCAGGTCAAGGAGAAAAAGACTGAAAACAGGCAAAAAGAAACAATTCACATATCATGGAGCCACAGTTAGGATAACAAAAGATTCAGCAGTTTCTATGTTAAAGGATTAGGGGGTTTGGAATATGATATTACAGTGGGCAAAAGAGCTAGGATTACAACCAAGAATCACCCACCCGAAATAAATGAATATAAGCCTTAGAGGGAAAAAATTCAAAGAAATTCAATGAAACGCAAGACTTTCAAACATTCCTGATGAAAAGACCAGAGCTGAATAAAAATTTTTATTTTCAAATACAAGAATCAAGAGAAGTATAAAAAAGTAAACAGGAAAGAGAAATCATAAGGGATTCAATAAGGTTAAACCGCTTACATTCCTACATGGGAAAATGATACTTATAACTCCTAAAAACTTTCACATTTATCAGGGCAATCAGAAGGAGTATACATAAATAGAGGGCCTGGGTATGAATGAGTTGAATATGACAGGGATGATTATCTAAAAAGTAAAACTAAGAGTTTAGAAGGAGGAACACACTGAGAGAAAGGGAAATGGAGAGGTACAATGGGGTAGTTTATTTGACATAAAAGAGGTGCAAAAGAACTTTTACAGGAGAGGAAAAGATGAAGGAAGTAGGGGGAGCACACGAACCTTACTCTCATCAGAAGTAGCTCAAAGAGCTACTCAGTTGAGTATAGGAATCTATCTTACTCTACAGCTAAGTAGAAGGGGAGGAGGATAAGAGAAAGGGGAAAGGGGGCTGACAGAAGTAAGGAGGACTGGGGGAAGGAAAAGTCAGAAACAAAACACTTTTGAGCATGCAGAGGGTGAAAGGAGAGAAAGTAGAATAAACAGGAAATAGGATGGAGAGAAATACATAGTAATCATATCTTTGGGAAAAAAATTTGATACCAAGTTTCTCTGATAAAGACCTCATTTTTCAAATATGTAGCAAAAGGAGCTGAGTTTACAGGAATAAGAGCCATTCCTCAACTGATAAATGGTCAAAGGTGATAACATGCACTTTTCAGACAAAGTAATCAAAGCTATCTATATCATTCTAAATCACTACTGATCATAGAAATTCAAATTAAAACATCTCTGAGCTACCACCCCACACCTATCAGATTGGCTGTTATGACAGAAAAAGAATGACAAATGTTGGAGGGGATATGGGAAAACTGAGCCACACTCTTGGTCAAGTTGTAAACTGATTCGACCATTCTGAAGAGCAATTTGGATGTCTGCTCAAAGGGCTATAAGACCATGCATATCCTCTGACCAAGTAATATCACTACCAGGTCTGTATCCCAAAGAGATAAAAAACAAAAAGAAAAAGGACCTACATGTACAGAAACATTGTTACCTATATTTGTACCTGTATGTATGTACAAAAATGTTGATAGAAGTTCTTGTCATGGTGGCAAAGAATTGGAAATTGAGCAGATGTCCAAATTTAAGTTATCTGATATCAAAAACAGCTGACCCAGAAAACAGACAGAAATATGATTTTAAAATAATCTCATTCCCTGAAAATAGGAAAAGAAAAAAAAAGTCTGGATGACATATTCAAGACATGATAAATGAAAACTGCCCAAATTTATTAGACCCAGAAAGTGTAATAAAAGAAAAAAAAATGAACAAATTACCTAGTGAAAAGAACCACCAAAAGTCCCAGGAATGTCATAGCCAAAATCCAAAGTACATAGGTTAAATTCAGTCACCTAGAAAGAAGTTTTAGAAGGTTTTAGAGGCACATGGATGGTAAAATGGATAGAGTGCTAGATCTGGAATAAAAACATCGATCAAATTCAGTCTCAGACACTTACCAGGTGTGACTTGGGCAAGTAAATTTTTGTCTGTCTCAGTTTCCCCATTTGTAAAATAGGGGCAATAATAGCACCTATTTTCCAGCATTCTGATTAGTCTCAAATGGGATATTTGTGAAGTGCTTCACAAACCTCAGAGCATTTCTATAAATGCAAACTTATGATGATGATAATGATAGTGTATGATAAAAATATTATCACTATTCCCACAAGACCTGGCAGTTTCTATTCAACACCAGAGATCTCAGAAAACAATACCAAGAAAATAAAAATAGACTTAAACCAAGAATAACCTAGACTAGACTAGAAAAACTGAGTATAATCCTATGGGGGGAAAAGGAACCTTTAATGGAAGAGAACTTTCAAGTATTTTCTGACAAAAAGCAAGAGTTGGATAAGAATTCTGAAAAAAAATGAAGAAAACCTAAAAAGGTAAATTTATTTGAGCAATCGAAGGGGGCTGTATATTGATGCAGTGCTAACATTCTAATACAGAGAGAAGAAATAAGAGTTTCTTTATAACTTTAATATCAGGTACTAAGGAATTAGAAAAGAAAAACAGAGGTCCTAACACTGGGATAGTTCTGTTTTGAGAGTTTTAAGAGAAAGAAGAGGGAAAATAAAAGGAAGGATATAATAAGTGTACAAAAGAGGAAGAAGGGAGTGGAATTTGCTACTTGTTATCTGTTTTGCACAACAAAAACATACAAAGATGAAGTGCTTAGAAGAGTGAGCAGAAAATAAATATCACTCATATGAAATAGACAAAGGAAGGCTGAAGACGTACACATACACACAGAATTCGTGGAGAAATACAACAAAAAACAGGGAAACAAAACGAGATAAGGGAAGGGATGGAGTGTTAAAGAGGAAGAAATTACCAAGAAGGGGAAGAGTAACAAGTAAAACAAACATCTTGATGTTAAAGGTATGAAAAGAGGGGGGAAAAAAAGAATCTGAATCTAAAGGTGTACCTCAGGACTCCTTCTTAGACAACTGGGAAAATGGCTGAACAAATTATGGTATATGAATGTAATGGAGTATTACTGCAACATAAAGCAATGATTTAAGAGATGAGTTCAAGAAATATTGAATAGTATGAACTGTTCAAGTGAAGTGAACAGAAGCAGAATAATTTGTACAAGGACAATAACACTGTAAAGAAAAGCAATTTTTAAAGACCTAAGAACTTTGATCAATGCAACGACCTACAGAGAATGTCTACAGAGAACTTATGATGAAACATGCGATCCACTTCCTGATAGAGAGGTGATAAATACAAGAAGGAAAAACATTTTAGACTTTGATACTTTGTGGATTTCTTTTCCTTAGCCATATTTATTTGTTATAAAGGTGGCTGTTTTTTTCTTTCTCTTTGGGTAGTGAAAAAAATGGGAAGAAGGAGAGGTTAGCAAGTATGATGAAGAAAGCTACTGTAATATTTTAAATGAATAGAAGAAAACTGAATTACAAATTACAAATTAAGTTCAGAAGAAAGCACAGACAAGGACAGTTTTGAAAATAAGGTATAGAATTTTATTTCACACATATATACACACACATATATGTCTGTGCATACATACACACATACATATTTTTAAAGGCAAGCACTCTAAAATGGAAATGCATGATTTAATATAAAATCCATTTTTTGAGTACTGCTGTATATATAGAAATGGTCTCTATTTGTGGTATTTAAGTTTGGAATTTTTTTTGGGGGGGGGGGGAGTTTAAGGCAAGTCAATTGGGTTAAGTCACTTGCCCAAGTTCACACAGCTAGTAAGTGTCAAGTATCTAGGGCTGGATTTGAACTTGGGTCCTCCTGACTCCAAGGTGGATGCTCTATTCACTGCACCACCTAGCTGCCCCTAAGTTGAGAATTTTTTTAAATTATATTAAAAAAGGTTTGGACCAGCATCATATATCAAATGTACCACAATAAATTCCAAAAGGATATGTAATGCAAATAAAGATCATAAAAAATTAGAAGTAAAATGAAAGATCCTATCTTGCAACTGTGTGTCAAAGGAAAAAATTTATAATCAATCCGTCAACAAGCATTTAAGACAAATGACAGATTATAAAACAAAATATTTCAAAGGATCAGTCAACAAACATTTATTAAGTGCCTGACTAAGTACCAGGTGTTATGGCAATCGCTGGGGATACAAAGAAAAGTACAAAGGAGTTTACAAGAGTTTACAAGTACAATGGGGGAGACCACAGCAAAGCAACCATGTCCAAATAAACTACATATGGAATAAACTGGGGTTAGTCAACATTGGGAAGGCACTAGAATTAAGGGGAAACAAGAAAAGCTTCGTGTAGAAGGTGGGATTTTAGCTGGGATTAGAGTAGTAAGGTAGGGAGGTACCAAGGTTGTGAAGGGCATTGAACCCCAAACCAAGGATTTTATATTTTAATCCTAGAAATGATAGGGAATCACTAGAATTTAATGAGTAGGGGGAATAATAACATGGTCAGACCTTCACCACAGAAAGATAAAATTTTGACAGCTGAGTGGAAGATGGATTGGAGTAGGGAAAGACTTATGGCAGGCAGACCAAGCAGCAGACTACTGGCAACAGTCCAAACGAGGTGACGAGGGCCTGTACCAGGTGGCAGCAGTGTCAGATTGGAGAAGGGAGCATATGAATAAGATTTTACAAAGGTAAAAATCAACCTTGGCAATACTGGATAGGGGGAGAGTGAGGAGTAAGAGATGACATCTTGCCTGAGTGACTGACAGAATTATGTTAGGCTCAATAGTAATACAGAAGAAGGTTCTGGAGGAAAGATAATGAGTTCAGTTTTAGACATGCTGAGTTTAAGATGATAATGAAATATCTAGTTCAAGATGTCCAATAGACAGGAAACACTGCAAGATTCGAAGACAGCAGTGACATCTAAGCAGATCTGAGAATCACTAATGTTGAAAGTATAATTGAATCAATAGGGTCTAATGAGATAAATAAATAAAACAGTTTAGAAGAAAAGGAGAGGGCTCAGGATGAATTTCAGCAATGGAGACTGAAAAGGAACAGTCAAATAGGAGAGAAAAGAAATTTTTTTAAAACACCACGAATAGGTAGGAGAAGAAACATAATAGAAGAAAAGAATATCAAGAAGGTGACTGACAACATCAAAGATTGCAGAAAGGTCAAAAAGGAAGAGTATGGGGGGCAGCTAGGTGGCACAGTGAACAGAACACTGGCCCTGGAGTCAGGGGGACCTGAGTTCAAATCCAGCCTCAGATATTTAACACTTACTAGCCATGTGACCTTGGGCAAGTAACTTAACCCCAAATGTCCTGTCTTGATCCCTCCAAAAAAGAAAAAAAGAGGAAGAATATGGAGGGAGGAAGAGGTGAGATTAGATTTCGCAATTAAAAGACTACTGCTAACTTTAGAGAATATTTTCAGTTGACTGATGATGTGGGTAGTCAGATTAAAGAGTTAAGTAGAGGGTGAGAGGAAAAGAAGTAGAGGCACCAGTGTAGATGGCCTTGAGGGGGTTAGGCACAAAAGACAAGAGAAATAGCAGGAGGCTGGCTAGGGGGAATGGACAGATCAAGTAAGAGTTTTTTGATGGAGGAGACATAGCTAAATTTACAGACAGTAGGGCAGCAGCCAATAGATAGGGAAAGATTGAAGATGTGAGATAGTGGGGATGGAAAGAAGGCACAATCTGTTGGAGAAGACAGGCTGGAATGGGATCCTTGTGCATGTAGAGGAGTTTCCTCGGCAAAGAGAAGGACCATCTCATTATGTGAGACAGGTGGAGAAGATAGGGGCAGAGGCATCTAGATGATCTGAGATGATGAGGAGGGGAAAAAAAGGAACTCAGCCAATGGTCTCAATTCTTTTAGTAAAATATGAGAAAAGGTTCTGAATTGAGAGGGTGAAGGGAGGGTGAGCAACAGGATTTTGAGGAAGGATATAAAGATTTGGAAGACCTGCTGTCCTGAGTGGGATAATGAGTTGATTAAGGAGGTAAAATGGATTGCCAAATAGCATTGAGGGCACATTTGGGGTTATATAACAAAACTGTAATGGGCCTAGGCAGAATGGTTTCATGCTCTTCTCCTGCTTTAATCAGCAGTGCATGTGTAGGAGCAAAGGCAGTAGATGGGGGAGTGAACCAAGGCTAAAGTGTGGCACAGCAAGACCAGTGATAGGATAAGGATCCAAGGCACCCAAGAGGACAGTTTAGAAAAGTACTAATTCACCAAAGGGAAGAGACAGGGAAGGGAGGAGAATGTAGCTAGTACAGCAGTGATGGCCTGGAGGTTGAGGTGAGAACCAAGAATAGGGTTTGGGCTTATAAGACAGAGCGGTAAGTGGAATAATAAAAAATTATGACCAGATAAAGAAATTTCAGAGTTCATGAATATGGAAGTGGAGTATTTATGAGAACAAGATCAAGAATATAACCATCTTTGTGGGTGGCTGAGATGGGATGGAGAAGTGGATCACATGAAATAAGAAAGCTTATAAGAGAGTTTCAGGGAGTATCAATACATATGTTGAAGACCCCTAATGTGAGGGCAAAAGTTAAAGTGAAGAGTACCCTGGAGGGTGGCAGACAATAGCTACCAGAATTTTGGCGGGATATCATATATGAACTGAATGAATATCAAAACAGAAGAGTTTACTGAATGATGATGATAGAAAGAGAGCCTGAAGTAGCAATGAAGAGTAAGAAATATTTCAACTCCATCACCCTAGTGGGTAGATGGGCAGGGAATAAGTGAAAGTGTAGCTATGAGTATAAAAGGAGGCTTATGTCATCAGGAGAGCCAGGTTTCAGTGAGAGCCAAAAGATGGATGGATTGGGAAAGGTAAAAGATTTAAGATGAAAGCAAGTTTGTGGTTTAGGGAACAGGAAACATCCCAGAAATAAGAGGTGGGTCCCATTAGAGTGGGACACTGGGGGTAAGAGATAAAAGTTGGGAGGGGGGACAGGGAATGGGAATAAAGGAAAGGGCAGTGGGTAGAGAATAAAGACTGAATGATGTAGTCCAAGGTCGGGGAGAGGGGAAGGTAAGAAAGAAGCCAAGATAGTAGCAAGAAACCAGGAAGTTTCCCGAATTCTCTCCAGTTTCCCTCAGAAATAACATTAAATCAAGACACTAAAAGAATTCTAGAATGACAGAGTTCACAAAAAGACAGGGTGAAACAATTTTCCAGCCCAACATAACTTAGAAGAACTTCAGAAAAGGTCTGTCACACTTGGGTAAAAGAGGAGTGCAGTGGAGCACAGGCATGCCAGAAGGAGGTTCTTAGCCACAGCATGGATCAACACCTGAGGCCCTGTGGTCCTGGCTCAGCAGGCCAGTGGTACAGCAGGCCAGTTATGAGGCCTCCAGCAGCTCCAGTGCAGCAAGCAAACTGCCAATCTCAGAACCCTGGACACAAGTGCCACTAGGCTGGTCACCCTAATGCAGCTGGCAAGTCGCCAGCCCCAGAGGCCTGACACAGAAAGTCAGTGACCAGGCTCCTAGCCTCCAGTGCAACAAGCTTGGGACAGTGCCCCCTGTAAATCAGGAACAAAGCTCAACTTTTAAAATGAGCAAAAAACAAAGAGTCCTGACCATAGAAAACTATGATGATGACAGGAAAGAGCCAAACACAAACTCAGAAGAGGACAACAATTTTAAAATGCCTGTAATGTGAAGCCTCAAGGGGAATACGAATTGAATTCAGGCCCAAAATGTCCTCTTGGAAGGAGTCAGAAAGGATTTTTAAAACCAAGTAAGAGAGATAGAAGAAAAACTGGGGAAAGAAATCAGAGTTATGCAAAAGAAATTATAAAAAAAGAGTCAACAGCTTAGAGAAAAAAGGCACAAAAACTGAAGAAAACATGTCCTTAAAAAATAGAACTGGCCAAATGTGGGGAAAAAAAAATCCCACTAAAAAATTTCCTTTAAAAGTACTTTTGGCCAAATGGAAAAGAACATATAAAAACCAACAGAAGAAAATAATTCCTTAAATATTAGAATGGGGCAACTAGAAGCTAATGACTCTATGAGACATCAAGAATCAGTCAAACAAAATCAAAAGAATGAAAAAGTAGAAAATGTAAAACACCTTACTGGAAAAACAACTGACCTGGAAAACAGAATCAAGAGAGAGAATTTAAGAATTATTGGACTACCTGAAAGTCACAATCACAAAAAGAGCCTGGACAGCATCTTTCAAGAAATTATTAAGGCGGGGCAGCCAGGTGGCACAGTGAGTAAGAGCACTGGCCCCAGAGTCGGGAGACCTGGGATCGAATCCGGGCTCAGATACTTAGCACCACACCCAGGAACAATTGGCCATGTAACCTTGAGCAAGTTACTTAACCCCAATTGCTTTAAAAGAAAAAAAAAAAGAAATTATTAAGGGGGCAGGCCAGGTGGCACAGTGAACAGAACATTGGCCCTGGAGTCAGGAGGACCTGAGTTCAAATCTGACCTCAGACACTTGACACTTACTAGATGTTGTGACCTTGGGCAAGTCCATTAACCCTAACTGTCCTGCCTCCCCCCCCCAAAATCAATTAATTATTAAGGAAAAGTGCCCTGATATCCTAGAACCATAAGGTAAAAATAGTCATTGAAAGAATCCACCAATCACCTCCTGAAAGAGATCCCAAAACGAAAACTCCAAGGAATGCTCTTGCCAAATTTCAGAACTATCAAGTCAAGGAGAAAACACTGTAAACAGCCAGAAAGAAACAATTCAACTATGAAGGAGCCACAGTCAGAATTACATAGGATTAGCAACTTCTACACTAAAGGATCATAGGGATTGGGATATTTCAGAAGGAAAAGGAGCTTGAATTGTAACAAAAAATCAACTCTCAACAAAACTGAGCATAATCTTCAAGGGTAAAAGAAGGATATTCAATGAAATAGGGGACTTTCAAACTTTCCTGATGAAAAGACCATAGCTAAAAAGAAAATCTGATCTTCAAATATAAGACTAAAGAAAAACATAAAAAGGTAAACAGAAAAGAAAAAAAAAACATGGTTCTCAATAAGGCTAAACTGTTTACATTCCTACATAGGAAGATGATACTTGTAACTCTGAAGAACTGTATCCCTATTATGGCAGTTAGAAGAAGTATACTTAGACAAAGAGTGTGGGTATAAGTTGACTTGGACAGATGATAAAATAAAAATGTAAGGGGTTAAAAAAAAGGATTGTACTGGGAGAAGAGGAAAGGGGGAGGCAGAATGGGATAAATTGTATCACATGAAGAAGTATGAAAGACCTATTACAGCAGAAGGAAAGGAGGGAGGGAGGGAAAGCATTGTTTGAGCCTTACTCTCATTGGATTTGGCTCAAAGAGGAAATAACATACATACTCGGTTTGGTAGAGAAATCTAACTTACCCTATAAGGAAACAGGAGGGGAAAAGAAAATGGGATGGAGAAGGGGGGGGGGGGGGGTGATAGAAGGGAGGACGGATTGGGGGAGGCAGTGGTCAGAGCAAAACACAGGTGAGGAGGGACAGGGTAAAAGGAGAGAGAGAAAAGTGTAAACAGGGAAAATAGGAGAGAGGGAAAAAATACAGTTGGAAATCATAACTGTAAATGTGAATGTGAGGAACTCTCCCATAAAATAGAAGCAGATAGCAGCACGGATTAAAAAACCAGAATCCTACAATATGTCGTTTACAAGAAACACACCTGAGGCAAAGACACACATACAGAGCAAAGGTAAGGGGCTAGAGCAGAATATATGCTTCAGCTGAAGTAAAAAAAGGCAAGGGTAGTAATACCGATCGCAGACAAAGCAAAAATAAGAGACCTAATTAAAAGAGACAAGAAAGGAAACTAGATATTGCTAAAAAGTACAACAGACAATGAAATAATATCAATATTAAACATATATGCACCAAATGGCAGAGCACCCAATTCTTAGAGAAGTTAATTGAGTTTTAGAAGAAATAGCAAAACTATTGGGGGTGGGGACAGGGAGAGGGATCTCAACCTCCCCCTCTCAGAACCAGATAAACCTAAACACAAAATAAACAAGAAGTTAGGGAAGTGAACAGAATTTTAGAAAACTTAGATATGATAGGCCTCTGGAGAAAACTGAATGAAGATAGAAAGGAATATACCCTTTTTCTCAGCAGTACATGGCACCTATACAAAAACTGACCATGTACTAGGTCATAAAAACCTCACATTCATATACAGGCACTGGGGTACAGAATCCATCTTGCCCTACTAGAGAGTTAGGAGGTGGGGATGGGGGAGGATATAAGAGAGAGCAGATTGGGAAAGGGGTATTCAGTAGGCTCACTATCTTGGAGGCAGGAATAGGGGAAAGACTGGGAGAAAATTTGTAACTCAAAATCTTATGGAAATAAATGCTGAAAACTAAAAATAAATAAATAAAAGATTAATTTTTAAAACCTCACATTCAAATGCAGGAAGGCAGAAATAGTAAATGCATCCTTTTCAGATCATGATGCAAGAAAAATTACATTAATAAAAGGCCAGAGATATATTAAAAATTAACTGGAAACTAAATAATGTAATCCTAAAAAATGAGTGGGTCAAACAACATATCATAGAAACAATCAATAATTTCATCAAAGAGAATTACAATAATGAGACAACATACCAAAACATATGGGATGCAGCCAAAGCAGTTCTTGGGGAAAATTTTATATTTCTAAACGCTTACATGAATAAAATAGGCAAAAAAAAAAAAAAAGCAGATCAATAAATTGGACAGGCAATTAAAGAAGGTAGGAAAAAATCTTAAATCCCCAATTAAACACCAAATTAGAAATTGTAAAAATCAAAGGAGATCTGTACAAACTGATGGAAAGTGAAATTAGTAGAGCCAGGAAACTATACATAGTAACAGCAACATTGTGCGATGATCGACTATGACAGTCTTAGCTTTTCTCAGCAATACAATGATCCAAGACAATTTCAAGACTCATGATGGAAAATGCTATCCATATCCAGAGAACAACTACAGAGTCTGAAGTATGTAATGAATGAAGAGTATGATCAAAGCATACTATTTTGACTTTTTTTAGTTTTTTTTAAATGGCTTTTTGCTTTTGTTCTTTTTCTTCTTTCACAACATGACTAATGTGAAAATATGTTTACATGATTGCACATGTATAACCTATATCAGACTGCTTTGCTTGCCATCTTGGGGAGGAGGGGAAAAAGATTTGGAACTCAAATTTTTTTTATAAAAAAATGAATGTTGAAAACTATCTTTACAAGCAATCAAAAAAGTAAAATACTATTAAAAAAAAACAAAAATTCTAAAAGATTAAATGATGACACCACAGGGTTGAGAATTATTGGGATAGAGAGAGTATAACCAAGGGAGTTTAATTTAGAGCTGGAAGAAATCATGTAGCTATAATTTTATCAATGAGAAAACTGAAGCAAAGGTTAAATGACTTGCCCAAGGTCATTCAAGTAGTAAAGGGAAGAAAGATTTAAATTCCAGTTGCCTGACACCAAATCTAGCTTTAGTTTTCCCTCTACCATGTTGCTTCTTATTTTAATTATATAAATAAAAAAGATTTGGTACATCACATTTGGTATACAAATCAAAAAAGGAAGAAGAAAAGATATGGACTGAGAAAAAAAATCTTTACATCAACCATCTCTAAAATCTAAAATCCACACTCTATAGGAAAGTTAAACAATTTGCAAGACTGAGAGCCGTTCCCCAATAGACAAGGAGTCAAAAGATATTAATGGTTTCAATTTCTTTAAAATTATAAGCTATAAGAAAAAGTGACTAAAAATCACAAATAACACATGAAATACTCAAACTGAAATCAATGACTGACCAAAATGTGACAGAGATCACCACCCATCCATGTCAACATCAAATCTTAACTGGACTACTACACAAATCATGGGATTGCCTCAAATGTCTCCCCAAAGAGTACAATCACTCCACACAGACACTAAAGTAGTCTCACCATGTATGTCAATCACCTACTCAATTAACTCCAGTTGCTCATAATTACTTATAAAATCAAATATAAACTGCTTTGGAATTTGAAGTTCTTTACAAGGCAGTCCCATCCTATCTTTACAAATAATTCCTACCAAATATGGTCCTCATACACATGCCAAGAAGAGTCAAAATTAGGAAAGAAATCTATGGATTAATATCTCAAATGAGCTCAAATAAAAAACTTTCAAATAAAATATTAGGAGACTACAGCAATATGTCACAAAGATTATACACTAGGATCAGGTTGGATTTATTCCAAGAATGCAGAGTTGGTTCAATATTAAAAAAATTATCAACATAACAAATTATGTTAATAACAAAAACATCAAAAATAATATAATCAATAGATGCAAAAAAAAAAAGCTTTTGAAAAGATAAACCGTCCAATCCTGTTTAAAAAAAAAACTTTAGAAGACATTGGGGAAAAAACATCTTTCCTTAGTATAAGTAGCATTTATCTAAAACCAAGTGCCAGCATTAATTATATGTAACTCCGATTAAACTAGAGGACTTTCCAGCAATATCAGGGATAAAGTTACTCAGTCATGAAACATTTAAGTGCTGGAGATACAAAGAAAAGAGAAAAGATAGTCCCCTTCACTCAAGGAGCTCACAGTCTATGGGATGCAGCCAAAGCAGTTCTTGGCAGAAATTCTCTCTCTAAATGCTTACGTGAATAGAGAAAAACATAGAGAATACAACATATAAACAGTTATGTCCAAACAGATATATACAGGTTCAACTGAAGATAATCAATAGAGGGAAAGCACCAGCATTTAGGGTTAGGGAAAGGTTTCTCATAGAATGTAGGATTTTAGGTGGATCTTCAAGAAAGCCAAGGAAGTCAGGACTATATATATATTATTTTACAAAAGTTATGATGTTGGTTTTATTTTTTAGGTAGGGGATGTAAAAGAGAGATTCTATTGATTTTTGCTCATTAAAAAAAAAAAGATTTTTAAACAAAACCTTTACCCAAATACACATACATACAAGCATACAAACACACATACATACACACACACACACACACACACACACACACTCTTTGTGAGTAGTCTTGCACTGTGTACAGAGTTATCCTTGGAGTCAAGGAGACACAGGTTCAAGACTGACCTGTGATACAAGCAAGTAGTACAAGAGAAAAGTCTCAATCTCTCAGTGCCCCAAGCATCTCCCAAAAATTTTAAGTTGTAAAAAAGATGTTGACAAGTATTGCTGTAGAGAGCTTTTTTATACTAGAGTATTTCCTACACCAACGAAATCGCAAGGTGAGACAAAAGAAAATTTTAAATTACTGGAGATTTCAATTTACCAACAAAAACATCAACATAACCTAACAGCACATTATTGCAAGCAACAATTTGAATTTCTTTAAATATATTTCTTTAAACAAAAAAATAAAATAAAAAATAAATAATTCTCCTCTAAAAACTCCATGATCCAGCATAATTGCCCTTCTTCCTTCTCTTTTCTCAGCGATAGGTAACCACCAATTGTAGAAGGCATTCCTTCCTTTTCACCTCTCAGAATCCCTGCTGAAAGAAACTTTCAAGACTCAGCTCAAGCACCACATTTTGCAGGAGAGTTTTCCTGATCGCCTCCAACTATTATTGCTCTTCCCTTGCCATCACATTAGGTTACCTTGTAGACTTATAGTATATACACTTATATGTGTAAGCTGTCTCCCACTTTAGACTATAAGTTTCTTGAGAGTAGAAACTGTTTTCCTTTAGTCTTTGAAGCCCCAACACCTAGCAAAGTGCTGGGCAAATGAGACACCCTACAGAGGCTTGTTGATTGGGATTCTCATGACCTCCATTAATTTTACTATAGGGGTTCCCACTCAATAGGATGGTATGGTTTCCTTTGACATCATGAGGATATCAAATGGAGTACACCAGTTATTTCTCATTCTTACCATATGACCAGCCCATTTATTCTCTCATACATTTCTTTGATGACGTTCTTTACAAAGCTGCTCTGGCATAATTCCCTCTTTCTAATATGCTGCAGTCTGTTCATATTCACCATGCACCTCTTCATTGCTCTATAAGTAATAAACATTTTAATTCTTTAGAGACTGCAGAATACCATTTCTGCAAGAAATGAATCAATGTTTTAGAGAAAAACTTAGGGTCATTTTAGAGAAACTCTGCAATTTCCCAAAGACAATCTAAAGCACACTCTCCTGCTTTTCAATTCACTGCCCACTTGTTTGGTTTGTTGTTGAACCACACCATCAACTGTTAGCATCTTTGTTGATCTGGAAATGAATTTTTACATTTCTTGAGAATTAAAATTCTGAGGTTATCACCTCAGGTTCAGACAAAGAAAAGACAGGAAACTTTAGGAAAAGGCAATGTTGGAAGATATATAGAAAGACAAGTATATCAATCTAATGCTAATGAAGCTATTAATTGGTTCAACCTTCTGGAAAAGCAATTTATAATTTTCCAAGAAAAGGTATTTAAAGATTCATATAATTGATGTAACAATCGCGTTACCAGTTTATATCCAAAGGTGGTCTATAAAAGAAAAGTTCCATACATATGAAAATATTCTTCAGAATATGATTTCAAACTAACACTCTATCAAAATTTAGGGAACGACTTGAACAAATTGCGTCACATGAATATAATTAAATGTTATTTTGCCAAAAAGAATAATAAATGTTAAGGCAGCTTTGTTCAGAGGAAAGCATATTGGATTTGGATTCAGATTCAAATTCTGAGCAAGTCACTTAAGCTCTTCAAGCCAGTTTCCTCAAATGTAAAATGAGGGAGGCTAGATTAGAAGACTGAAGATTTTTTTCTACCTCTAAATCTATGAATTCAGGAAAACATGAGTAGAGTGAAGAAAACAGAATGGAATATACACAAAGACCAAAACAACGTAAATGAAAACAACATTTAAAAGAATAAAAAACATGGACAATGTTGGCTCCAAATTATTTAAGTCAAATCACGACAAAATTTGAAAATAACATATACTACTAGTTATAATCAAATAGGCCCATTATGGATACATATTAGGCAGTTGTGCTGAAGTATTTTTATGGGACGGCACCATCGGAGAGATGTTTGGAAAAGTGCCCAATAAACTTCTAGTTAAAGATGGCAGCAGGAAAAGTCACAGAAGATCCTAGATTTCCTGAATATACTCAGCAAAGATCTAATAATAACCAAGAAATTCACTGAGAAACTACAATAAATGCCTTCATGTAACATCAGATTACACAAAAATGGGGGTGACTAGGTGGTACAGTGAATAGAGTCAGGAGGACCTGAGTTCAAATTCGGCCTCAGACACTTAACACTGACTAAGCTGTGACCTTGGACAAGTCACTTAACCCCAATTGCCCTACTTTCCCCCTTCCAAAACACAAAACAAACAAACAAAAAGAGCCAGAAGCCTGCTAAACACCTTTCTCACAGAAGATAATGCAAGTACAGGTTAAAAAACAACTGCCAAATGTTGAGATAATAATAGAGCATAAGAGATGCTCTAAGGATACATAACGTTGGTGGTTCTCACCAATGAAGGGGGCTTAGAAGCAGGCAAAAGAAGGAAGGAAGATGCATAGCACTGTCACCTGAGAGGTTCCTCAGGGTCCTGATGACCACAGCCTTAGACAAAGGAGGTATAAAACCTCTCAGAACTCTAAGGACATCAGAGGAAGTATAAGACAGCTGCAGAAGCCCCAGTAGCCAAGATCAGGCCCAAACAGAACGTCCATCAATAAGTGCAGAAGGCAAATGTAAATTAAGCAAACTCCTCCCTTCACAACACTTCCTTTTAAATAAAGGGAGATATGTGTGGGGAAGAGGGAGAAAGAAATGGAAGAAAAAGGACAAGATGTAGGGAAATAAGAGAATTAATCAAAACCATGAGCCTGACGGAGATGAATTCACCCACAAAATGGAAAAGGATAACAGAATGGATTAGGATTAGATTCTGTAGTCACAAGAAAAATATTTGAGACATCAAGATTCCCTCAGAGTTAAAAAGGCAGAGCTACCACAGACTCTATTATACTTTATGTGAACTTTAAAAAGCAGGGGTAGGAATGATTTCAGACAAAGTTACAACTGAAATAAACATGATAGAAAGGGATGAGTAGGGAAATTACATAATGCTTAATATACACCATACAACATAAATCTAATATCAATATTTAACATACACGAACCTACTAATGGCATAACATCTAAACACTTAAAGGAAAAGTTCATGAAATGAAGTAGGAAATGGACAATAAAACTTAATGGTGGAGATAGCAGTATACTCCTCTCAGACTTACAAAATAAATCTAAGATGAAGAAAAACAAGAAAGAAGCTAAATAGGAACAGAATGAATTTTATTTTTCAGTCCAATATGGCACCTTACAAAAAGAAAAGTGACCATGCTTTTTGTCATAAATCCTAATAAACATATGTAGAAAAAACAAAAACCCTAAAATTGTTCACTGATCAAAATTAAATTTAAATTATTCAATTAAGGGTCTTTGGGGAGTTATAAATTTTTAAAATACCTTGTTATCAATAAAAATGCAATTTAAAAAATAAGATGTGGACTAAGCATCTTAATCCTAAAGAACTGG
This sequence comes from Petaurus breviceps papuanus, assembly GCF_028583685.1. NCBI lineage: Eukaryota > Metazoa > Chordata > Mammalia > Diprotodontia > Petauridae > Petaurus > Petaurus breviceps. The sequence continues at coordinate 8,667,813 of NW_027187398.1, forward strand.
TAAATCAAACAAGAACATATTAGAGAAACCACAGAAAATTTCCAAAGAAAATTATAATAATGAGACAATAGCCAATAGAGAGACAACAGAATGTACAGAATTTTGGACAAAGGCTTACTTCTCCCATTTAATTTCTTGACTAAACCTACTTCATACGATGATGTTTCTTGTAACTTGATTTTCTCTTCAAAATGAAGCGAAGGGGTTTCACCAAAATTTATTGTATTTTAGTTAGTAATTGTTAATTCTTCCTTGATCTCTCTAAGTAAGATCACACATTTTAGATCTTGGAATGGAAGGAAACTCCAGAGATCATTTATGCCAACCCCTTTATTTTATTGATAAAGAAAATGAGGTCCAGAGAGGTTTGCCCTAGGTCTGACACAGTAAGGGTTCAAACTCGGGTTCTGCTATTCTAAATTTAGCAATTCTTCTAGACCTATTATCCAGGTAAACCAGGGTTCTTAACCTGGGTTCCTAGGACTCTTTTGAATTTTTTTATAACTGTTTTTTTTTTTTTCAATAGAACAAGTTTCCTTTGCAGGCCTATGTATTCTACTTTAAAAACACTGAAGAAGCCATGGGCTTCACAAGACTGGCAACAGGGTTCATCACACAAAAAAGAACCCATGCCCTAACCTCTCTCTTTACTACTAATACTGATTAGGCAAGCTATGCTCTTCACATTTATTATATGAAATCTATATTCACCTTCAGTTTTCGCATGATCACACTTTTCCTATAACTTATAGTTTTTAGTCAGCAATCACACTTGAGCCATTTATTTCCAAATAGAAATTACCAATATTATTTCAACTCACTTCAAAACTGTTCAGTTTCTCAATCAATAAATATTTAAACATTCACATCTCACATCTTTTTAAAATAAAATTTTATTGCTATCTTTTGCTTTTACATCATCTACGTTCTCCACTATATCTATTCCCTCTCCTGCACACAGAGAGCCATCACCTATAACAAAGAATGTAAAAGGGGAAAAGTTACCCAATACATCAGAAAAGTCTGGTGCTCCATATTCTCAGTCCCAAATGTATACAAAAAGCGGGAGAATGGGGCTTTTTCTATGTCTTTTTTTTGCCACCAAGCTTAGTCAGTATCATTTCAGAGCATTCAGTTTCAATCGTTTTATCGCTCTTTGTATTTTTGTCGTTTTCCTGGTTCTACGTCACTTTCCATCAGTTATGGAATGCCTTACCATGCTTCTCTGGCATATTCACTCCTCCCTGCGGACAGCAATATTCCATTATACTCACGTACCACAACTTGTTCAGCATCCCACTAGGTAATTGGCATCTTTGTTCCAAGTTCTTGGCTACTACAAAAAGTGCTGCTATAAATATTTTGGTGTGTATGAGGCCTTTCTTTTTAACACTAACTTCCTCAGGGTATGTGTGCCTACCAGCGGAATTAATCTCTAGGTCAAAAGGCAAGGACATTCTATTCACTTTCTTAGCACAGTCCCAAATTGCTTTCCATTATAGTTGGACCAAAGCAACACTCCATTAATAGTGCGTCTTTCAATCATTATCAATATAGAGTCCCTATATTTCTCTGTTCAACTTTGTTATCTCATGGTAACATATCCCACTTCTTTCTCTCCCTGGAGAACTGATTGTTATCATAACAAAAGAAGCATACAATGTTATCATCTGGCCCACAGTCCTTAAGATACTAAAACTAATATTCCAATCTGAATTTCTTCTTTAAGTCGCAGAAAAAGTCATAGAATCACAGAACTAAAACAGGAAGAAGTCTCAAAAGTCATTTAGTCCAAACCCCTCCCTTCACAGCCTATGTAACTTTTAAGTCTGAGTCTTTGATTATGCTAAAACAGTATGGAGTGCTATTAAGAGTACTTAACTATCATGAAAAAAAAGGTACTTAAAAAGGAGAATGGTAGCACAAGGAATAACAAAAGTTCAAGTCTTACTAACCACAGAACTGGAACACAAAATGAATTAATAAACTTTAATCATTGAACTTTGCAGCACAACTGAAGGGCCTCATGCTAGTGCTAGTTCTAATATAATTTCTTTGCCTTTTGTGGGAGAAAAATACATAGTCTACATTCCACACAATTAGCATCTACTTAAAACCACTAAAACTCATTCACCCTCTTCATAAAGCGATGGCAGTATTTACTTTCCTTTTCTATAATGTCTCTAACTCAAGATAATGTAACATTATGAAGCATTGTGGTTTATTTATGTGATGCTCCTTAAACAATATTATAGATTCTCCAATGTCCACAAAGAAGTTTTAATTCAGCAACTATTAATGCTCAAAATAACGTTCATTTTTTCCTCTTAAAAGGCAGGCTGACTTGAGACCAATGTCTGATCTTGCTCAACATTACCAATACCATCTGATTTCTTTGGTGGTGGCTGGCTCCATTTAGAAAATCAAGTGGAACTAAAAACTAGAAAATGTTTTAGCATCTTGTCACTACAACTAAAAAAAATACCCTATAATAAGAGACACTTTATTTCTCACTTGTGCATTTGAGAAAAGCTGATAAGCTTTTTTGGCAAACATAGGAACTAACTGTTCTCATTTTTCAATGCAAACATCTAAAAGCACTGATCTTGATTTCTACTCACCTCATCTCTTTTAGTTTGCAAAAGGAATCCCATTAAAGAGAAGTGAAGTTGGAATGATTTTTAGTATCAGCCAAATAGTTTAGCATACTAGAAGCCTCTGACATAAACAGTTTAGTACTGGTTAGCAATGCACTATTTAAAAGTTCTTTAAACTGACATTGAAGAAATAAGTCTAGTCTATGCTTCTATGAGGGGAAGAATATAAATAATACTAAGATATTTCAACTATACATAATCACATGAAAGTAACTAGCTAATTACTAGGAAAAGGAAATAAATACTACAAAGACTACTTCAGAGATACTTCAAAGTACTCTCAACTTTCTAATTCAGTAAGTTATTAAATAAATAAAATTTAAAATACTGAGGGATAGATAGTAAATCTTAAATATTAGTAAGGTCATCAGCTAAATTTCTTGTAAAACTTGAATACACAGCTGATGCATTAATCTGGTTAAATACCAGACAAGGACCAGTCAAATTCTGAGCCTAAAAGATTGCCATTTCCAAAATGTTAATTATAAAATCAAAAATGATCTTTATAGAGAAACAGACAAATTTAAATAAAATAATAAAATCTGGCTTTTCACCAGAGAATAAATACAAAGAATGAACGAGAACCATTAGTAAATTTTAGGAAAATATCCTTAAGACAAATTTGGCAGTACTTCTTAAGCCGCTCTTTGTGTTCTTTGCTTCTTATGCTTTCCCCTCTTGTGGCAGCCAGATGTTAAAGTCTAAATTTTAAGAAATTTCAAGGCTTCCAGGAAGACAGGCAAAAGGGAGACCACATAGCAGACACAGACAAACTGAAGATTCCTCCATATAAGTGTCTTAAAAGAATCAAACCAGCACACATAACTCAAGAGAGGAATGTGATACTCTCTAATACCTTTGTCCATCAAAAAGCATATAATGTCTATAAACAGATCACTTTGGGCTACACAACAAACAAAAACACTAATTTTGAGTAGCAATAAATCAGGGAACCCAGAGAAATGCCAAAAGTGGTAGTAATTAAATTAATAATGAAATAGTGCCCTCAGAAGTTACCTGGGAAGTGGTACCCTTTATTTTATATCACTATGCAAAGGTGAAGACATTAAGCAACCCTAAAATCAATCTTGATCCTTAAGAATTCCATAGCATTTTTCACAAAAATGTTTCACTGTCCTCCCCAAACCTGTCATTTGCACTATTACAGTATCTTACTGAATTTATCATCTTAAATAAGAAATATGGCGGTTGTTTTTTTAACACTTCCTGTCCCAAATTCATGGATACTCTACAGCTGTCAAACAGCTGCTACATTTCACCCCAAAGATAACATGAAGAGTTTCCTATATGCATCTAAATCCAAAAGGATATTAAGACCTAACATAAACTTCCCTAGAGAAAAAGGGCTTAGTATGACAACCAAAATTTTTAAGGATTAACAAGTGCTCCCTTACCAATGTTTGTACCAATTTTAAAACAGATGGTACATTTAACCAAAAACATCAGGTGCTACCAATACACATTTTTAGCTACAAAATTGCTTGTACAACCTAAAAACTTTATAGACAATAAGGAAAGGTAATTGGTAATGTGAATATGCAATTTCTAGGAGTATAATTTCGCTTCTAGCTCTTTCTACTACCCTAAAAAATTCAAACAATCATTTACAATTCCTGATTTCAAATCCTGGAATTATCTACATAACAGACTCAAAGAATGAGAAATACTCATTTTTACCGGAAGGACTATAGAAAGATGGGAGGGAGGAGTCACTGCAAATTAAAAGGAACAAGGTAACAACATGGCAGGACACAGGTAAGCAATTACCATATCACTTGTTTCCAAGGTCATGTAATACAATATAAAGCTTGATTCAAAAAGTCCTTACCAGTCCTATCAAAACCCCCCAATATCGTCACAGAATCTTCTGACCTTTTTAAAAACATCATACCACCATCTTCTCTTGTCTTATCCTCTCTAATCCTAAATATAAGGACAGCCCTCTGGAAAACACTTCAGCATACACATCAAACCCTACCACAATTAGGTAACAAGGACCTGAGGGTGGGAAGAAGAGCTCAATTTTGTTACAAATATTCGCCAGTGTATATAGGCTGCCTTTTAATGTTTGAATATAATTTGTGTTATACAAAAATTTTAGTGGCCTTTGCATTTGTTAATGTAGATTTCATATGTGTGTGTGTATATATGTATACATGTGAGATATGTCAGAGTCAAACCTGTCAAGAAATCACTCATCTTCCCACAGGCACTGTTATATCAAATCAGGAAATCTCCCTTATACTTATTAAGAGGGCTTTGCACTATACACACTCACCTGTCAGAAAATATAGAGTACCAACTCCCAGGGGTATTAAAAAACGGCAATGTCCATTTCTCAAACACAGTGGCTCCTAAATCCAATACATAGACCACAGGAGTACTCTGTATCACATACTCAACCCACTCTGCTAGATAAAGTCTCCTAAATTCTTACTATGCCATCCAGGCTTAAAGACATTAATTTCCTCCAGGCATATCGAACAAACTTTGAAGGGAAAAGTTTCTTAGCCTCAATTCTACACAGGCTAAACTACTTTGTCAGTTAGGTGAACTTCATCCCCTCAAGGCAATTCTGCAGTATGCATTACAAGCTATTCTATCAGGTTTACCCAATCATACTTCCCATAATCATAGCCCAACTAACAATGACACCTCTTCCCACCAACACAAAGCACAGTCTGGGTCAGTCCACAGTACAGAACACAAACCAAAATGTAAAAGATTTCCCTCACTCAAATACATACAAACTACCTGGCCACCTCCTCCATTAACATAAAGTAATCTGGTAAACAGTATCTAGTTTCTCTAAATACTTATGGATGGGATAAGTCTTACAAAAACAACATTCATATAATGTCAAGGATATTCTTGAACCTTCTCAGATACATGCTAAGTAAATATAACTTTTTTCCTATGTAAAATCAAATCATACTGATAAGGGCCCCTTGCCCCATTTATAAGAGCAGTAGCATAGGAAATCAGGAAACAGGCTGTTAGGGAAGCAAGAAGTAACTTGCCGAGTGGCCAGCAAGCCATTTAAACCCTTTTTAATTTCAATATATTCATCTGTAAAATAAGGCCAGACCCTACCTACTTTACCAAGTTGTTTCCAGGGGGAAAAAAAAAGTTAGACATAAAATATACATAAATAGCAATTCAATCAATTCAAAAATTTCAACTGAACTGAATTCTATATACCCAAGTTAGCATACAAGTTACCATTTCCCCCTTATGCACCATAGGCTATTCTATCAAAAATATTCATCACATTTATACATGATGTAGGGCACATATTGGTCCTAAAAGGAAAATGCATCCTCCATAAACAAATACTAATTAGATATTTTCATTCCTCTATGAACTATAATCATTGGTTGATTATAAGTAGGAAATATCCTTCACCTCTACCATACCAGCCTGTCAGGGAGATCCCACAAGCTATTAAATACATATACCAATCTGTTTTGGGGATTCTATCACCCCTGATACGAACAGATGATTCTGGAACCCCCATTCCTGATTAAATATATGTTGTCCCATGAAGTGGGTTCCCCTTCCAATAGTGTACCTGCCATTACTTATATAATGTCCTATTACAAAATAAATATCACCTGTCCATACCCCCAAAGGAGTCTCCTAAGTCATGCCTAACATCTCCAAACACACAGACCACCCAGTCATTAGTCTATAAACCTAATATTGTGTACGCTGACCGACCCATCGTAGTCATCCCATCCTTGTTACTCACTCAGGGACCACTGAACATCCCCCTGTCAAGAATACCACGGCATCCCACCCCACCCCCATCACCCTCACCAATCTCTTCCACGATACTCTATTCCCTAAACGGACACAGGCCAGTCTGTGTCAGGGATCCCCCCAATCATGCCAATGCACGGAGACCAACCTGTCAGGGACATCCGCCCGACTCCGCCTCCACTCCCTCCCTTCCTTCCTTCTCCTCCTCCATCCCCCCCCCCCCAGGAACCCGCCTGTCAGGAACACCCCTTGACCCCCTCCCGGCGGGACTTCCCGGTCGGCCTAGGATCCCCTCCCCTCCCCCATCCCTGCCAACCCTCTCCCAGAGGTCCAGGACCCGGGATGACGGTGGCTCCCAGGAGGCCGAGGCCTGGCCGATGGGGGGTAGCCTGCAGGCTCGGAGGCCTCCCAGGCTGGCTTCCACTCACCGTGTCAGAGGCCGGGGATGAAGAAGATGAGGAGAGGGCAAGGAGTTGGGGAGGGCAGGCGGCCGCCTCGGGGCTCCTCCGCTTCCCTGGATCCGCGGCGGGTTCCTCCCGCTTGTCAGGCGGCGGCAGGCGGGTGAGCAGACTGGCGGGAAGGAAAAGGGGGAGAGGGGAACGGACTGGGGCAGGGGGAGGAAGGCTGAGGGGAGGCGGGGCCCGCAACCGAGAAGGGGGATCGTCTCCCCCTCCGCAAAACGAACCCAAAATGGCGGCGGGAGCGGCGGCGGCAGAGGCAGCGGCGGCAGCTCCTCGGGAGGGAGGGATGGAGGGAGGGAGCGAAGGGCGCCTCGCGCCCCCCCACCTCCCACTCCTCCCTCCTCGCGCTCTCCCCCCACGTCCTTCCCCTCTCCTCCCCCCGCCCAACTCCGGCCGACGGGCGAGCGCGCGCGCGCGCGCGTCCGAGGCTCTGCCTAGCTCACAAGCTCCCCACCAACCACTATCTTCCGTTGCCCCGCGCTCCTGCCCACACGCGCTTCGCTTGCTCAGGGACTTCTTCTCGCGCGTCCCCCCTCTCCTCGTTTTCCCCTGTCAAGCCGGCTCTGGCGCGGACCCACAAGCTTACCTCAGGCGGTGCTAGCTGTAGCCGCCGCCTCCACCTCTTCTTTAGTCCTCCCCCCCCCACCCCGCCCCCACCACCACCAACCGCCGCGGCCACCGCCTCCTCCTCCTTTTCCCCCTCCTCCCAGCGCGTGCGCCTCCCACAATCCCCGCCTCCCACAATCCCCCCTGTGGGACTATTCCATTCCCGTTGGCTGCAGGGGCGTAGGTAAAAGGGGCTGGGGACAGCAGGAGGAATTTGTCCTCAGCTTAGTTCTACACGATCTGGGAGGCGTAATGAAACACGTACCTACGTCCTCAACCCGGAAGAAGGGAGAGAAAGTTTAACCCCGTCGCGCCTTCTGTAGCCACCCGGATCACACGCCCTTCTGGGGCCCAGTGAGCCGGCCAGGGCCGTCCTCGCTCCCCCTTAGCCTGCGGGCAGTTGGAGGCAGCGGCGGCTGCGCGCTGAACAGCTTCCTGCAGTAGGGCTCGAGTCTAGCTGCTGCTGGGACGGCGGGTGAGTGACTAGGGCTGGGGCCAGGGAGCTGAGCCCGAGGGGGCCGGCCAGGGCCGGGCTTAGGGCTTGGGTGCGCGTTGAAACGGAAGCCGACCCCGACGTGCGCGCGGCGCGACGGAGGGCGCTGCGCCACGAGGGGAGGTGGATGCGGGAAAACGCCTGGTCCAGTGGCCGCGGCGGATTCGATCCGCGCGTGGGGGCTAGGAACCGGCCCAGGAATTTTTGGCGGGGTAAATCGGGATACAAGAAGCCTCAGGGTGCTTGCTACTTCTGACGCCCCTGCGCAACTTCCCCCCCCCCTCGTGATTTCTGGGGACGCTGCCTGCGGAAGCCCTGGACAGGGCTTCCTCAAGGCAGAGGAGCTGGGGCAGGAGACGTCGCAGACCGGGCTGGGCTCCGGGGACCAGAACTGGGTGACCTCATTCAAGTTCTGTTTGTACCTCCTTAGGGCAAAAGTGGGCGGGAAAACTGCCCCAGATCTGCCTTCTGGGGGTGACATGTGGCACCCGCGTCCTTTAAAAGTCGCGGGAGAACAGGTGGTGTCGTAATGGAAAGATTCCTGGAGGTAGAGGTAGAATTCACCTCTCACTTAATAAGTGTGTGACCTTGGACAGGTTACTTCTCCTCCCTGGGCCTCAGTTTCCTCATCTGTAAAATAAGTAGGTTAAATGAACTGAAATTCCTACCCACTTCTGTGATCATACTGCCTTTTCATAGACTTTAAGAAAACATTATATGGTTGTTTATAATGTTGCATATGTTAACATCATGTGTGGGTGTAATTAGTTGTCTTTGTGCCCCCCAAACCAAAAAGGTTCAAGAAGCACTTTAATAAAGTGCTAGCCCCTTGTTTCTCTGAGCTTCGAATATGAAGATAACAACTACTGGTGATTATATTGCTATTTGATATTTACAGAGTGCTTTCCTTACATCACTTTATTTGAGGAAATAGGTACTATTGGTATTCCCATTATGCCGTTGAATAGGAGAGTTGAAGATCCAAGATGACTTATTTGTCACACAGTTTAAATGTGGAAGGCAGAACTTTTTAACAGCCAGGTCTTTTTTTTACTGATTCCAAATCCAGCTTTTGCTCTGTAACACACTACCTCTAAAATAAAAAACCAACACAGCCTCTGTTCTCCAAAAATTTAGGAAGTTTACTCTTTTTGTTATATGCCAGATAATTCTATAAAATGAGTCATAGTCCTCAAACAATTTCTATTCATTTCCTTTTCCAAATTTAGTTTATTTATACATGAAAAACTGGTATTCCTTTGACTTTCCAGAGAGGTAGAATATTTTGACAAAGTGGTTGCCTCAAATCTGAGAAATTTGGTAGATTGGGCCTATTCTGGATAAATGTTTCCCAAACTCCCTTTCCTTTTTTTTTTTTTTTTTTTAAGCAATCGGGGTTAAGTAACTTGCTCAAGGTTACACAGCCAGTTATTTCTGGGTGTGGTGCTAAGTATCTGAGCCCAGATTTGATCCCCAGGTCATCCTGACACTGGAGTCTATGCTCTTACTCGAAGAGCCACCTGGCCGCCACTCCTTTTTCTTATTTTAAAAAAAAAAATGTGTTGACTTTGTAAGGGAAAAAGAAATTTGAGAAGTGAGATACCACTTTCAAAGGAAGTGAGGGAGGTGGGGTAGGGGGTGCCTTAAGGAAAAAATAGGGATTTCACACCTGGAGAAAATAAGTCAGTAGGCCTTAAACTTGGAACATAGCCTTCATGAATGTATGTTTAGAGGTGGGAGAGGAGGGGAACATAGTAAAATTCACAAGACATTTTTCTTCCCTTTAAATGAATCTGCATGTGGGCAGGACCTTTTCGTTTCTTTGTTTAGTCCCTGTATGGTCCCTTGTAGAAAATAATTGCTTATAAATGTCTGGTGAATTAGAATTGAGTTCCTTTTAATTAAGGAGGGGTCCTTGACCTTTATGTCATAAGACACAAGTAGCTGGGTGTCAGGGAATAGAACACTGGATCTGTAACCAGGTTCAAGTCCAGCCTCAAACATTTATTAGCTGTGTGACTCTGGGTAAGTCACTTAATCTTTGAGAACCTAAATTTCCCCAACTGTAAAATGGGAATGATAACAGTATCTACCTTGTCACAGGGTTTTTGTGGGGTTCAAAAGAGAGAATATTTGTAAAGTGCTTAACACAGTGCCTGGCATACAGTAGATGCCTGTATTCTCTTCCCGTTCATAAACATCTTTGCCAGTCTCTTTAAGCCTATAGTTAAAATTTTTTTATTTCTTAAATGGTTTTTAAATGCAAAAAATAAAATACAAAAGGAATCAATTATATTGAAATATAGTTATCAAAATATTGGAAAAACAAATTCACAGACCTGAAGTTAAGATTACCTGGTCTACCTTCTTCTCATGGGTCTTTCGGCTCTTTTTAAAGATCCCATTTACAACAACAAACATTTATTGTCTCTTGTGCTAGCTGAATCTTCATCCTTTAAGTAGTCAAGGTTTTTTTCCTCTGGTCAAGTGAAGATAAAACTGTGAGCCAATAACTTCTTCTGTGCTGAATGTTTTAGCTAGGAAAAATGATCACTTCTTTAAATTTCACTTCTTGCCCTTGTTCTAGTGATTGCACACACTGCTACCCCAAAGACCTCAGGGAAACAGTTGAAAATGGCCTAAGGTTCTGTAATCTACAAACTAGATAATTGACCCACAAAAATTTGATGTTGAAGAAGTCCACCTAAAAGCTATTTGCCAGAGACTGGTGAGTGTCCTAAGTTTTATTGATGCCCTTTTTTTGGCCCAATCATTACTTTTAAATATAGGTGAATTTTTTTGTGAGGAAGAAAGTGAATCATCCTTTAATGCCTTTCTTCTTACTCTTCCTATTCAAATCCCTTCAAATTTTGTCTCTTCCATGAAACCTGATGACCCACATTTATCTTTTTTTCCATCATCTCCTATAGCACCTATTGTTTCTGTCCCCCATTTTGTCATTTATTTAAGTCTATGATATAGTATATTTGTCATCTTCTACTAAATTGTAATCTCTTTGTGCATAGGAATACCATCAAATACTGCTTGGAATCTCTCCTGTAGTACTCATGCTTTTCATAAGTGCAGTAGACACTCAGACTTGAGTTTAATGGACTGTCAGTTACTATAGTAGAGTTCCTCACCATCAACATTTGTAAAGTACTTAATTCAACATGGTGCTCTTCTAGATAGTTCGATGCAGGCCTTTTATATATAGCACAGATTCAGACAATCATACAGGATATAGAAACAGTTTCAAAAGCATTAGAGTCCTCTCATACCTTGAGAAATTGCAAACTGGGAGACTATAGGAGCAAATCTGGCAACACATAATAAAGTGTATTTTACAGATACAAAGCTGACCATGAAAACTGACTATATTTATCCTTTGAATAAATAATTCCATTGTTGGGAATATATCCTGAGAGTATGATTTAAAACAACAACAAAAAAGAACAGCCCCTTCAAAGACTGTTTTAAAATTATTTGCAACTGCAAAACAAAGAGCTAGAAGCAAGTAAATGTCCAATGATAGAAGAATGTTTGTATCTAGTACCTAAAAATAGGAGAATACAATTAAGATCAACACTGAAGAAAGCAGAGGTGTCAGAACAGACTTTTATAAAATGAAATACAAAGTAAAATTTTAAAAGGCAGACCTGGAAAATTAGAATACATAATAGCAAGGGACACAGAAGAGGAAAAATGAATTACAATTAAGGGACAAAGAATCCTGATGGGGGTCTAAAAGAGCATGGATGAAAGTAATGTTGTAGTTAATTTGTTGAAATTAGTTTATTTGGATTTGAATTATTTATTTGTCAGGCTAAATTGGCTGTGTTGAGGTTTGATATTAAGTTTTTAATAAAACACTTGTTTTTTTAAAAGTGCAGCATTCACAGATGTGCAGTTAGTTAACCTTTTATTATCTAGTCTTTTTTATTTGTACTAATGGAGGGAATCAGATACAGAAATAGCCCCAAAATGTTTTGCACTTTGATTTTACTGTGCAGATTTTAATATGGCTGAGTTTAGACTAAGAATAAAATAATAAAGATTGTAGAGATCTGACTTAAAAGAAAAACTTAATTGCTCTTGTTCAAATCCCAGTATTCTGCATCATGCCATGAAGAGTTTTTCTTAGAGCTATCCATAAAGTACCCTAATTGAAGGGAAGTGGTTGTGATTTGAGTTGTTTGTTCTAAATTTCAATGGACTTTCTTGCAGGGATGTAGCTTTCATTTAAAATAATTCTCAGTCACTACTCGTAAAAGTTTTAAAATCAGATTTTATTGGATGAAATCAAGTATAATCAAACAGCAGTTTATTTCAAAGATTTAAGTACCTGCTAGGTTCAGTGCTCCCAAAGATAGCAGTGACAAAATGGAGAAAAAAAAAAATCCATACTCTGGAGGTATTTTACCTAAACATGAAAGGCTCATGAAACTATGCATTAACAAAAGGAAAATCCTTCTGAAATTTTTGCTAGGGACAAAGATTTGCTTTTTATAGTAGAGAAACAACAGGGAAATTTTGAAAGTTTTCAGTGTAATTTTTCAGCTTTATTTACAGTACATTGATTGAGTTTCTACAAGTTCATACTACTGACCAGCTCACTATTATTTTAGGAAAACTGGAAAACTTGCACTTCTGAAAAGGAGCTAAAATGCTTTGTAGACTTCTAGAGATGTTTTTGGATACTTTGTAAAATACAAAAATTAAAACTCATCAGGTTTGAATAGATAATTTCATGAGCTTAAAGTCTTAAGAAAAAACAACAGATTCTTGCATTAGGATCTGTTTGTGGTCCTTTTGTGAAGAATCATATTAGCTTCATGTTATAGTAGGATCTTATAAGTTAAATGGTCCCAGTATCTAAAAGTGTTGCTATAAAAAAATGAAAAGTGTGAGATTCCAACAGGCATATGTAATTCATTCACATGTTCCCCTTTAAATCATGGACACTAGAGATCTTAGTAAGAACAAAGTATCTTATTTTGAATAAGATTGGTCAGTGAAAACAGAAATGCAAACAGAAACCAGATTTTAGTTGTTTTATTGTCTTTAACTGTTGCTTTTTAGACATTGTAGTTACTTTTATGACATTCTTTCCTTTTTTTTTGAAAATCATACTACTGGGGCGGCCAGGTGGCTCAACGAGTAAGAGCACTGGCCCCAGTGTCGGGATGACTTCGGGATCGAATCTGGGTTCCGACACTTAGCACCACACCCAGAAATAACTGGCCGTGTAACCTTGAGCAAGTTACTTAACCCTGATTGCTCATAAAAAATAAAAATAAAAATTTAAAAAACGAAGAAAATCATACTACCAATGATTATTATTTTATTTGAATGTAGAGGTGTTACTGGAAATACCAGTAAAAGTACAGCTTATACTACATCTATTTTGAACCTTGTAGAGTTAACACTGAATATGCTATACTGTAAGATATTTCTGATCCTGTCTGCTATGGTTCTCTTCTCCAAGATCCAAGACCTTGGCCCTGCATTATTAACTTTGGAAGACAACTTCTTCAATTGTTTGAGAAATTTCTTTAGGCTGGCACCAGAATCCCTTTCTCATCCTTTCTTCTTAACCATCTCATTTGGAAGGAATAATATTTTTTCAGTCCTTCCTATACCTAGAACCATAGGTAAGCACTAATATTTCCCATTTCTGACAGATGAGAAGTTTTAGAAGTAAACTGTCAGGGTCTTTGTCTAACTAAAATGTTTTGTAAATGTTTTCACTTCTCTGTCCTTGAACCTCATTCCAGGGAATGTATCCATGGATAAATGAATGAATGAAAAAAAACTAAGAACTGTGAGTATAAATAGGAAAAGAAGATAGTTCCTTATCTCTGAGAGCTTATACTCCAATTTGGAGAAGTGAAGGAAAGAGTTTAAGCTATGAGTGGGGAGCCTGGGGCCTCCAGGCCAGATGTGGATCTCTATATCCTTAAGGTTAGCCCTTTTACTGAATCCAAACTTCACAGAACAAATTTGTTCCTGCACTTGAATACATAGAGGGCCACATGTGGCCTGGAGACCCCAATTTCCCTATGGGTAGAATAAGCATTTATATGGTACCTAGTACCAGGCATTATGCTAAGCACTTTACAAATATAAACACCTATGGAAGAGTGGACCCTCAGGGAAGATGGCAAGGCTCAAGAATCTTTAGGTTGCAGCAATCAGGTTTCCCTCATCGGAGAGCAGCTAGGTGGCACAATGGATAGAGTGCCAACCCTAGAGTCAGAGAGACTCCTGTTCTTGAGTTCAAATCTGGCCTCAGACATTTACTAGCTGTGTGACCCTAGGCAAGTTACTTAACCCTTGTTTGCCTCAGTTTTCTCTTCTGCCAAATGATCTAGAGAAGCAGATGTCTAATCATTACAATATCTTTTTCAAGAAAATCCCAAATAAAGTTATGAAGAGTCAGACACGACTAAACAACAATGCAAAATGCCCCCAAAGGAGTAGCCACCACTGTTGGGATAAAGAGAGTGAGTGTACTTTGAGTTAAGAGGGGATTCTAGGTTCCCTCTAACAGGAATAGAAATGGAGTTTTAGTGCCAAACTAGAATGGAAAAAAAGAGAAGGGCTATCAGCAAGAAGGTTGGGGGACCCTCCAAGTGTCTCCGTAGGTCAGCCTGTGGGGAGGGTAGAATTAGGTCCCAGGAAGCCATAATTACTACTATATGCTTGACTCTATGCTAGGCATAAGATACAAAAATACACAACATCTCTCATCCTTAAGCAGCTTACAGTCATTCAGAGGAAATGACTTGTATTTACATATGAATAACTTATATACTTTTCATTTAGGAGGCATACCTTTGAGTGGTAGGTGAGGAAGAATTGTTTTTTTTTTTTTTCATTTTTTTCAAATGCTTCATTAACTTCTGATTTACATCATTTCCGCCAGATATTGAGTTACAAATTTTCTCCCCGTTTTTCCCCTACCCACCACCCCAAAATAGCAATCCCACAGGATATCCCCTCCTCAGTCTGCTCTCTCCCATATCTTCTCCCATATTCCCTTAGACTTTTCCAGTAGAGTATGAATGTCACATTTTCTATTCAACTCTGGTTTTTTTTATCAAGAATGTTTGAAAGTCCTCTATTCCACTGAATGACCATATTTTCCCCTGAAACATGATATTCAGTTTTGCTGGGTGGGTGATTCTTGGTTTTAATCCCAGCTCCTCTGGCCCTCCGGAATATCATATTCCAAGCCCTTTGATCCTTCAGTATAGAAGCTGCCAGATCCTGGGTTATCCTGATCGTGTTTCCACAATATTCAAATTGTTTCTTCCTGGCTGCTTGTAATATTCTCTCCTTGATCTGGGAATTCCGGAACCTGGCTATAATATTCCTAGAAGTTTTCTTTTTGGGATCTTTTTCAAGAGGTGATCGGTGGATTCTTT